>NC_057802.1:108301249-108340221 GCF_018294505.1 Triticum aestivum
CCATGGAGGGGTGGTTGAACAGTAGCCGGTGGAGTAGCGCGCGGTGGAGGCTGGAGGAGGTCGCGGTAGCCCGTGGAGGCTGGAGGAGGTCGACGGTGGAGATGAACAGTATCCCGTGGAGTCCCGTTTTGTGGTACGCCACACCCCTCCCGATGAACATGGCCCCTGTTTCGACCGTAGGAGGTCTGTTTCGTCCGTTTTGCGGTACGCCACAGCCCTCCCGATCAACAGGACCCCCGTATCGACTGTAGGAGGTCCGTTTCGTCCGTTTTGCGGTACGCCACACCCCTCCCGATCAACAGGACCCCCGTTTAGACCGTAGGAGGTCCGTTTCCTCCGTTTTGCGGTACACCACACCCCTCCCGATCAACAGGACCCTGTTCTGAACGTAGGAGGTCAGTTTCCTCCATTGTGTGGTACGCCAGGCCTCGTTTCCATCGCGTGTTCCGTCCAAGCCCTCCCGATGAACACGACCACGCATTCCGTTCCGACCCAGCCGGTTGGCTCCCACGCGTTCCGTTGCCTCCTGATGAACACGACGCATTCCGTTGCCTCCCCATGAACACGACGCATTCTGTTGCCTCCCCATGAACACGACGACGACGCTGTTTCTCCGTTCCGACCCAGCCATGTACACGGGCCCTGGCCGTACGTATGCGCGAGTAGGCGTTCGAGACCCCGCCCGTATGTACACATACGTGGCCGTATTTTCTTTCTTGCACCCTGGCCGCTGTACGTACGTGTACATGCTACGTGCGCGCCTCTACTACGACACGTACGCGCCTCTACTACGACACGTACGCGCCTCTACTACGACACGTGCGCACCTCTACATCCACCAGTATATATGTACGTACACGTTCGTGACCAGAATGACAACGCTACGTACGCTTCGACCAGGTGGGTCCCGACTGTCAGGCACTTCCTTGCCTGCGAAGATGTAGCTGGTGGGTCCCAGCAGTCAGGGGGCGGATCATTTTTTTTGCCCGGACGCACTTCCTTGCGTGCGAAGATGTAGCTGGTGGGTCACAGCAGTCAGGGGCAAACATTTTTTTCACGAAATACGGTGGCCCATCCGGTGGGTCCCCGCTGTCAGGTGGAGGAATAATTATTTTGCACGTAATAAGGAGGCATTTCCTTGCTGCGGCCATGGACCCAGCTGTCAGCCTCTCCACGTACAGTCCACGTCCGATGGAAGCCGTTCCTTGACCACGTTGACCACGCCACGCCGAGAGCACCAGGGCGGTGGACGACGGCGAGGCCTAGGAAGGGGACGACGCGGAGCCAGGGAAGACGCGGAAGTGGATGCCCACGCGTAGAGGAGTACGAGGGTTCACTGGTTTGCTGTGGTGTGAGGCTGCCGTCGCCGCAGAATAACATGGGGTGTGGGTGAGTAGAGGGATGTCCTGGGCAGCGGTGGGAGTAGTAGGGGCGGTGAGGCCTCCGCCACATCACAGCCGACCACGGGAGGCAGGAGCACGAGGCACGACCGGCGCTGGTTTGGGCGGCAGGAGCAAGAAGACCAGAGGTTGAAGAAGCACTACGGCCGTTGGATGGACATCGTACGGTCACTGGAGCTAGAATCGTGCATATTGACTAAGTTGACAAAGCCCTCCGTCCCCGTCAACTTAGTAGGCCCACAAGTTAGCCTGCCACTATACTAGGTCCCAGCTAACAGGGGGAGTATTTATTTTTTTGTGCGTAATAAGGAGGCACTTCCTTGCGTGCGAAGATATAGCTGGTGGGTCCGAGCTGTCAGCGGCGGTAACGTTTTTTTCGTGAAATACAGAGGCCCTTTCGGTGGGTCCTTGATGTCAGGTGGAGGAATCATTATTTTGCGCGTAATAAGGAGGCATTTCCTTGCGTGCGACCGTGGACCCAGCTGTCAGCCTCTCCACGTACAGTCCACTTCAGATGCATGTCGGTCGTCGACCACGTTGACCAGGCCGCGCCGAGAGCACCAGGGCGGTGGACGACGGCGAGGCCTAGGAAGGGAATGACACGGAGGCAGGGAAGACTCGGCAGTTGTTTCCCACGTAGAGGGGAGTACGACTGTACAAGGGTTTACTGGTTCGTCTGTCGTCGCCGGAGAATAACAGCAGGTGTGGGTGAGTAGAGGGATGGCTAGGCCAGCGATGGGAGTACGGTGGGGCGGTGAGGCCTGCGCGGCAACAGAGCCGGCCGCGGGGAGGAGGGAGCAGGCAGTCCCGCCGGCGCTTGTTTGAGCGGCTGGAGCAGGAAGAGCACAGATTGAAGAAGCACGACGGCCGTTGGATGGACATCCAACAGTCAGTGCTTGTGCGTCAACCTTTTTTTAGGAAAGCCTCAAATCTGTGGAAAACAGCATACAACCCATCTGCCATTATTTCTAATAATTTACAGCCCATTTGCTAATTATTAAGGTTTTCTTTGGAGCCCATATTCTTTTTGTTAGCATTACAGCCCATATTGTGGCCACGGTTAAAAAATTATACGAAATTTTGCATATTTTGGTGTGGTCCGAACTGTTTTTAATCCCGAAATATCGACTCTCATTCAAACTGATTTTAAAAATAAATGTATATCAATATAAAATCAACAAATTCTCCATGCATAAAAATTAATGTAATTTAAAATCTCAAAATAAAAAAAAGATATTTGAAACTAATTGCCGGTTTGATGTGTTTTAAAAATGTATAGCCCATTTCTCATTACTGATGGGCCATTTTCTCGGCCAGCCGAATGAAAGCTCTCCTCGTCTTGAAAGATTTGCAGCCCAACAGGCCTGACAAAGCGACTTACTTGGCAAACCACAAAAAAAACTGGGCTGTGGCCGTGGACCCAGCTGTCAGCCTCTCCACGTACAATACTCTTCCGATGGAATGTCATTGACCACGTTGACCACGCCACGCCGAGAGCACCAAGGCGGTGGACAACAGCGAGGCCTAGGAAGGGGACGACGCGGAGCCGGGGAAGACGCGGCAGTGGATGCCCACGCGGAGACGAGTACGAGGGTTCACTGGTTCGGCTGCGGTGTGAGGCTGCCGTCGCCGCAGGGCCTGGCTAGCGGTGGGAGTAGTAGGGGGCGATGAGGCCTCAACGGAAGCCTAGCCGGTCACTGGAGGCAGGAGCAGGCGATCTCCCCGGCGCTGGTTTGGGCGGCTGGTGCAAGAAGAGCAGCGATTGAAGAAGCAGCAGGACCGTTCGATTCAAATCCAACAGTTACTACTGCTAGAATCGTTTGTTGATTAAGTTGACAAGCCCTGCGTACGCGTCAACTTAGTAGGCCCACAGGTCAGCCTCCCAACCGGTGCGCCCCAGATGTCAGTGGGAGGAATCATTATTTTCACGTAATAAGGAGGCAGTTGATTGTGTGCGGCCAGGCCAGCGAGGGAGTAGGGTGGGCCGGGGAAGCCTGCGTGGCATCAGAGCGGGCCACAAGAGGAGGGAGCAGGCAGTCTCGGCGGTGCTAGTTTAGGCGGCTGGAGCAGGAAGATCAGAGATTGAAGAAGCACGTCGGCCGTTGGATGGACATCCAACCGTCACTTCTGCTAGAATCGTGTGTTCACTGACAAAGCCTTGCGTAAACAAGTCAGCCTCGAAATCTGTGGCGTGTACAACCCATTTGCTATTATTTTTATAATTTTTACTCATTTTCTAATTCATATGGAATTTAGTGCAGCCCGTTTCCATTTTTAGAATTGCTGGCCATTTTCTGGTCAGTACCAGGGTCAAAAAATTAACTAAATATGTGGGAAATTTTGAAAATTCGCAAATTTTTGCTGGGGAACGAAATATTCTTAATCCAAAAATTAATAGCCATACTAAAAAAAATTTAAAAATAAATTAGTACTATGTCATGTTAAATCCAATGAAATACGTATAAGATATCAGTGAAGAACAAAAACAAAAAAAGAAACTTATATCCCATTTGCTATAATTTTTTTGGAATTTTCAACCCCTTTTTATATTACTTTTAACAGACATTGACCATACTCTTAAGCCAGGCCGGAATGCATCCCTCCTCGTCTTGAAAGATTTGCAACCCAGTAATTCAGAGAAAACAAATAGGCCTAGCTTGGGTATTCTTCAAAAAGAAATACCGGGCTACCTATTTTCCCAAAGAACTGGTGCATGAGCATTTAGCTTTATTTATTTATTTATTTATTTACTTATTTATGTTTAGGGGACCATGATCATGTACTTGGGTCGGATTCATGGAGAGTGTCCCTTCCAGTTAATTATGGGTTTCTCTATTGGGCCTTCATCAGTGGGCTGCATGTTATCAACAAGTGGAAAATGTGTTCCATACGAAAAATAGTATGCGCTACGTACGGTACGGGGCACTAAAGGATCGAACCGTGTAACGACTTCCAAAACATTGTGTTTGTCGTTCTAACAACACATTTATTCAACCAACAGACGAAATATACTATTGATTGTACATTGAAAACAGCAGCAGCAGCAACCAGGGCTAGGGGTGCAACAGAAGCAGTAAGCAGGCCAGAAGAGTGAAGACGCAGCTCTCACTTCCAAACCAAACATCAGCCATCATTACAAAAGGGCTACCAAAAAGAACAAGTGTATGCATCAAACTGAATAAAGATCCTACTACACCAAGTGTACGCATCTAACTAACTGGCTCAGTTAGACGTTACTATTTATTAAGCTGTGGAGATTGGTTGGCGGCTTGAACCAGATGGGTGCCTGACGGGGGAAACTCCAGCCAGCAGGTCGAAGTCTGATACTTGTGACCCTCTCTCCTACTTTGGGCTGCAGAGCGTGGCGGCACATATCAGGGTATGGTGCATGCAGAGACGCATGGTACGCTGTGTACACACAGTTTTGCCTGATGAACGAAACCGCGCTGCCATCATGATCCTTGCCGTCGGTTATCTCCTGGTTAATCGGATAATTCAGTCCGACAAATAAAGAGCGTGTACCAAGGCTACTTACCAGCCTCCAGTCAAAAATTCCTGAAGGCCCAGAGAAGCTGGGATCCTGCTCAAAGACCTTGCAGTGATTGTGATTGTATTCCGCGAAACAACACGTCCGGTACGTGCGAACGATCATCAATCTTTCACCGTCGTCTGATCGAGCCAGGAACCACCTGCAACTGCCATGCCGCTTTTCTTTGAAAGGTTCTGGGATTAGGAAGGGTAGGGACACCAGGCGGCCTACAACATCATATCAAGTTGGAGTCAAATAAAAAAGGGCTCTTGATTTAGTCAATCTTAAGAACAGCATGTTATGAGCATGAATATTTTTCAGCAAATGTTGACAGTAATATAAGCAAGCCATCATGATATCATAGGAAAGTAACATACTGCTGTAACAGCCGTTTGTAGCGATGACTGGAGTAGGCCAGCAATACGTCCAGCCATAGAAGGAGTCGACAGCGTAAATGAAGCCCTTGTGTTCAATGGCATCAGAGAACCATGGAGGATGTATGATCCTGCGATGGACGTGCAGATTTATCCACTTACCGTAGTGACCTGTCAGATAGGCGAGACCGCGGTTGAAGAACGCAATTAGCCTGAAGTCTTTATAATTCACAGATCTTGTGGGCACTTGGCAGATTACAACCTTGAGCAAATCAAACTTGGTATCATGTTGGCTACTGTAAGATTCCAAGTATTCTGGGCCACGGTGCCAAAGCAGTGCAGTGTTAATCGAAGGAAGGGGGATCAATCGCCGGGTGTAGACCTCCACGAGCATCCAGCTGTCGTGATCGTCGACGAGCACCATCCAAGACGTGTTCATGCCGACCCAGTACATACCGTTAATGTAGTTGAGGTTGATGGGGATCGGATCGCAGTCAAGGGGGTTGATGCTTGCCACCCTACGATCGTTATGCTGTGTGACACGCCGTTTCTGAAGATCAGGCAGCATCAGCAAGCAAGGAGCTGGCTTAAAAAGCTCTGGCCTAAGGGCTTTGAGTAAACGGTACAGCCCCGACGAGCACGCGGCGAGCGGCATGGTACTGAGATTGTCCACACGCGAAACAATGAGCTTGATTACCTCTGTGGGGAGCGAATTCTAGCCACTCTTTCGGCGGACGCTGCTCGGTTCTGCCATTGTTAGTGCTTGGGTTTCGGACGAGGGGGGAGGCGCCTTAGCGGGGATGGAAGATTGGACGAGATTATGTGTGGACAAAGATGGAGAAGCGAATATGTGCTGCGGGAAGTGGACAGGTGATGATGACTGCAGCACGCCGCTTGACTTACGAGACACATACCACCAGCGTAGGGTCATGTCGATGCGAGACAACTTGCTTGAGTGATCACAGTACTGGTACTCCCTACAATGCTATGCCCTAACTTGCTTGAGTAGAGTAGTAGAGTAGGACTCTACTACTACTAGCACCGGAGGAGTAGTATATTCTAATCTAAAATAGTTACACACTTCAATGCCCGAGCATGGAACGACGATGAACCATGCTCAAAGACCGTGTCTATGTGGTGTTTGGACATGGGCGACAACCTCAACGCCAACGGTGCTGCTCCCGTTGCACCGTATGTGTTTCTGTCCTTCCTGTTCGAAATCGTGGTAGAATTCATGTTTCTACTCTGTATCCTACTACTATGCTAGTCCACATGATTAGTTTCATCTCTGTTATAGCCGTCATGATTTATTTTGTGCTTATTCGGATTAAATCTCGTAGTAACTTGCTCATATATTCAACTGGCGCAACGTCCCCTACAGCCACTCCCGTTTCATGGACGGCCTGGTCGATGCCTCCAAGGAGCCCTTCGTCCACTGCTATGAGTGCCCGATGCCGTTTTGTGGCTCGCCGGTGGACATGGTGCATCACCTCACGGATGCATGCAGCGGTCACTGCTGGCCCTTGGCGGAGAACATCAAGTACGAGACATGCTACCCGTTGACCATGCCAGATTCGCTAGAGGATCACCGCCGCCTGCTAGTCTCGGAGGAGGACGGCAACGTCTTCCTCTTGATCGTGGGCAGGAGTAATCCCATGTGTAAAAGCTAATGATATCTTGAGAATTTTATCGGAAAATAGTATGTCGACCATTTCATCGAAAAAATAATATGTCGAGAAAGATGATAGAGGTGAGGAGGAGTGGGGCGTGGTGGTGACTGGTGGTCGGACTGGGCGGAGGCATGGGGATGGACGGCGCCGGCAGCGGCCACCATGCCAGATTGTTCTAGAGACTTCCTTTTGTAATTGCTCAGCAATGAGGTTGTGGGAGATAATGATGAATGAGGCAAGGCCTTATCTGCAAATGTGAAGAGAGGAGCGGGTATCTTTTGTAAATTTGTCATAGTTTGCTTTCTATCCGTCAGATATAGATCAGACAATCTATATTATAAGATGGCAGGTGCACCATCATCACCAACTCGGTTTTTTCTCTACTCCTACTCCTATAAAAGACTCAGTTGGTGATGATGGTGTGTCTGCCATCCGCCATTTCTGACCATTAGATCTGCATCTAACGGCTGTGATGTAAGTTGTGGACTTTTGCAACAATTCCCACTTCTCTGCTCCAGTTTACACAAAACCCCTTAGTATCTTGAAACCAACCACATTCCTCCCTTACTTCATCAAAACAGCCCAAAGAATATATTTGGAGTGAAACATAAGATTTTTTTTAGTGATATGTACATCAAAAGTAAACTGTTTTCTTTCAAATTTGTGAATATGTATTATTCTACTTTGGATCTGTTGCAACGGACGGGCTCTTAGTTATAAAGGTTTATCTCTTGCATTCTCCGCAACCAACACCTAGTGTACTGATCCGGGCCGGATGCTCGCAGCCCGATGACCTGAGTTCGAATTCTGTCCTAAACTTTAGCTTTTTACTTTTTTTACTATATACTACTTCTTTTGCTACTGTACTGGCAGTGGAACCCGCAGAGTACTTAGAATACATGATTAAGGATGGATTTGTTTTTTTAACTTTCTGTACGAATCTGTAGCCAACCTGCAAGTCATGTACACTGTACTGACAGTGGAACCCACAGAGTACTTAGAATACAAGATTAAGGATGCAATTAACTTTTTATAGAGGGAGAATCATACATGCAATTAACTCAAATGGATTGGACGTGACTCTATTATTCTCCAACTGCAACCGACAAATTTCCTCCCGCAGGCCAGAGTAGGTTTCTCGGTTTGCATGCGGGTTTAACGGAGGGGTTTGATGGAGGCGAGGAGGCGTGTTCAGCCGGGCATGCAGTGGACGGCGCAGTACTATTCGATTTGACAAGTACAACTAGTATATTATAAAAAACAAAGAAGAGTAATAGAGATAGAGATAAGAATAGAGACTAGGGAGGAGCACCATCTACTGCTTCGTGGGCTACTCCTGCGCTCCATTCGGCGGACGCAACGTCCCCTACAGCCACTCCCTCCTGCGCTCCATTCGGTGGGCGCTGTTGAAATTTGGGGAGCGCACTCTCGCGACTGCTAGCAGCGACGACTTCACCGACGACGACTTCTTCCCCGACCTCGGCAACCTCTTCCTCAATGACATGGGCGACAACCTCAATGCCAATGGTGCTGCTCCCGTTGCATCGTATGTGTTTCTGTCCTTCCTGTTTGAAATCGTGGTAGAATTCATGTTTCTAGTCTGTGTCCTAGATTCGATCTGTTCATCTACTATGCTAGTCCGCATGATTAGTTTAATCTCTGTTATAGCCGTCATGATTTATTTTGTGCTTATTCGTACTAAATCTCGTAGTAACTTGCTCATATATTCAACTGGCGGAACGTCCCCTACAGCCACTCCCGTTTCATGGACGGCCTGGTCGATGCCTCCAAGGAGCCCTTCGTCTACTGCTATGAGTGCCCAGTGCCGTTTTGGGGCTCGCCTGCGGACATCGTGTATCACCTGACGCAGGCGTGCGACGATCACTACTGGCCCTTGGCGAAGAACATCAAGTACGAGACGTGCTACTCGTTCACCGTGCCGGAGTCGCTGGAGGATCACCGCCGCCTGCTAGTCTCGGAGGAGGACGGCAGCGTCTTCCTCTTGATCGTGGGCACCGGCGAGGCCCGCGCAGGCCGCCGCCCCATCTCTGTAGTGTGCGTCAGGGGCGCTGACGCTGACACTGACACGAGGCCGATGTACGGGTGCGTGCTCACTATTACTACCCCTCGGAGGTACGTGGGCGGCGACACTGGCTACGTCAAGCTGACTTGGACTCTGCCGAGCTGGGACCTTCCCGCTGATGTGGACATGGAAGACGCATGGTATTATTTGACCCCCAACAATGTGCACGGGGACTCCAAGGAGGTTCACCTGGACATCTGCATTATCAAGTTAAATGTTGATCATTAGTCTTCGCTCGATGTAATCCGCTGTATAAGCAAGTGGAGACTTCCATGCATGATCTTGCTCTATTGGAGTATTGCGCATGAATAAAAGTGTATCCATTTATGGTTTAGTCTAGAATCTTCCATGTATGAATTTTTACTACAGTACTGGTGAAAGACTTATGATGAACCATTTCTTACATATCCTCTGCCCCCTTCCAAGTCATCTTGATTTAATCCCTCCGTCTAGGTGTATAAGGGCATGGTTAATACTTAAATAGTATAGCCAACTTTTGACTATAAGAAAGTGCCATGTCATCTGTAGCCAACATGTATAACAATGGATACTCAAAAACTAATTCTTGAAGATCATTTCTTGCAAAGCACAATAAGAGTTATTTCTTCACTAGTTTTGGATGCAGGTTGAACAGTTGAACGCTTTTGTTTGCAAAAGATACCTTTTATCTATTTCACCCGTATGTTTGTGAGCTCTAGAGATGAAATAATATCCGAACAAACCTATCGATACCCGTTACACATGAGATGACCCCCACATCCTTTGTCAAAATAAAAAACTCCCCGATCAATGCATTTCACTCTTCCGTGCAACGCACGGGCACCTTACTATAGATTAGTACGACCAAAAATTGAACTAACATGATATATAGTACGATAAATGATGATGCATGTCACCTAAAATTATATCATTGAAAACTATGTTCAAATATGAATCCAACGATATTGTTTTTGTTGACATGCACTAACATATTGTCAGTTAAATCTTCAGTCAAATTCAATGGGGGATAAACCACGATCGATGTAGTACTAGTGTAGAGGGCGGCGCTGCAAGGGAGTCTCGCCCCGCTCGTGGCGCGGTAGTAAAGCCGTCATATCACAAAACCCAACCACTCCCAGTAATAAGTGGCCTGATAAAATAAACGGACAAGCAACCATCACATCCCTCCGTCTGTTTTGCATTTCATCTCTCTGCATTTACTTTCTCCGGTTCATCTCGCACACTCGATCCCTAGCTACTACTCCTAGGGCCAGTTCTTTTGGCGGCTTCCCCAGCTTTTCCCATAAGACTAGTCACAGTGGAGAGTAACATTAAGGCGCCTCACTCATTTATTTGGGCTTCTAAACTACTACTAGTAGTACCTCCGTCCTGGTTTATTCCTCACCATTGTAATTTGTGCTAAATTTTGACCAAATATTTAACTAATAAAATATTAGTGCATGTGACATGCACTAACATTTCATTAGTTAAATTTATGATCAAAATTCGACACAGATTACAATGGGGACCAATAAACCAGGACGGAGGTAGTAGTTATGGGATTACTAATCTAGAAGCCTAAAAGAACTGGCCCCTGGTACTCCTACTAGTAGTAGTACTCAAGTTGGAATTCCAATTGCACGGCACAACTAGTTAGGCAAAAAATTCGATACAGGGTGTAGGAAGCGGTTTGGGAATTTGCATGCCTTTCCAACCAGTGAGATACTCCGTACAAAGTACGACAGAGAAATAACCACAGAGAAGGAAGCTAAAAGTAAACAATCAAACGAGCATTTTTGCATTTGTTTTGCATTGAATCGTTTCACAAGCTTGACTAATGTTGTTTTTCTACTTTTACAAAAACCGCATCGTAATGTTAAAATGTGCATTTGCACGTACATAAGTAATAGTAGTACTCCCTCCATCTAGGTGTATAAGTCTTCTCTCCTTCTTGGTCACAGTGCACAACCAAAGATGACTTATTGACCTGGACGGAGGGAGTAGCACAGTCTGCAAGCATATATCGAGAGAGACGTGTAGTGCGATAGTATATAGTAAAGTTTGTGCTATATGCACGTACTTGCAAAATGCGTACGAATACACAAGGTTTCCAAACTTTCCCTTTTACATACTTAATTAAGGACGCTAAAAATTCCTGAACGTTCGGGATTTATCATTTGCGTCCCAAAACTAATGAGATCGCCTTACGAAACAAAAATTATACTCCTCCTAAAAGCCACAGTGCTCGCAGGAGCGCTTGCGGCGCGCCACGAGTGCCCTAGTGCGTGGCCGTTTCCCAGTGCGCCGACACAACGCCTCTTCCTCAGCCTCGCAACTCGCGAGGTGCTGATTGGTGGCTTGCCGGCGGGCGAGCGCGATCTCACCGGTGTGGTGATCCGGCACCAACAGGTACTCCTCCTCGCTGGAAGCGTGCACCCGGTCCACGTACCGCCAAGCGTAGATGAGGCGCTTGGGCCCGACTGCACTCAGGCCGTCAGCACGGGCGTCCTCCGCCACCCTCACGGCCCTCGCATGAGCCTTCTGCCAAAGAGCCAATTGCCTGACTCTCTCGGACGCGACATAGGCCTCCCAGGCAGCTTGTTCCGCGGTGCGCTTCTCTTCCTCGGCCTTCTTCTCCGCCTCTATTTTGGCGCGCTCTGCTAGAGGCAAAGCCTCCCACAAGGCGACATCCATTTCTTTCCAAATCTCCTCAAGGCTGGGGGGCTCGGCGGGCGGCACGGTGTTCTCCTCGTAGCGGGGAGCCGACGCGTCCTCCGGCGCGTGTGCTAGCGAGATTGGGAACGCCGACGCGTCCACCTCGACGTGTCGCGGCGAGGAACGGAACTACGACGCATCCTCCTCGACTAGTGGCGGCGAGGAACGGAACGGCGATGCATCGCGTCGCGGCGAGGAGCGAAACGCCGACGCGTCCTCCTCGACTAGTGGCGGCGAGGAACGGAACGGCGATGCGCGCGTAGCGGCGAGGAGCGGAACACCGGCGCGTCCTCCTCGACTAGGGGCGGCGAGGAACGGAACGGTGACGCGTGACCATCTGCGTGGTGCAGCGAGGGGCTCCTAGGGCTCCTAGGGGCTCCTGCGCGATGCCATGGTGGTGGACGTGAGAGGGAGGGGGAGGAGATAGCGATGAACGTGAATGTGAGGGGAGGAGATAGAGATGTCGTGGGAGGCGCATTATTTATAGCGAGCAATGGCACACCTACGTAAGATATGGACTGAGCTGCACTGACTTAACTGCAGGTCCAGTTGCGTCACTGACATGTGGGCCAGACCCCTGTTGGGCCCATATGTCAGTGACCCAATGCACCTACAGTTAAGTAATAGCTACATGGGCATATTTGTTGGAGTAAATTACGGGGGAGCGAAGCGGTGGAAATATTGCTGGTCACAACGGATTGGACGAGCGTGGGGGGAGGAGAGTCGTGCATGCAATTTTTTTCACACGGGGTGGAGTGTTGGGACCGCCGGAGGGAGAAGGAGAGTTTGGCAGGCATATTGTTTCCACACATGGAGAGGAAAAGATTTGGAGACGAACGGGCTTCCTGCAGGTATGGGGAACGGTGCATAATAAGTCATCTTACATGCCGGGCTAGGTATAGCGTGGAGGAAGCGGAGCTTAGGGCTTGTATTGCCTGTCTCTACATAGGTATTTCTCTTCATAATCCTGTAATTTTAGAGACTGATTGCGCTTTTGTGGTAGCGTCTCTTGCATCGGGGGACTATGACAGGTCTGCTATGCGTGACCTGAAGATGAAAGCGTTGAGCATCTCAAAGTTGATCAACAATCTTCAATTGTCAAAGATTAGCCGTTCGGCCGATAAGGTGGCACACTTAATCGCTAAGTATAGCTTTGACAATAGATTAGATGGTATTCTTGTAAATAACATACCACCCTGTGTGGTGAATATTGTATCGAATGAGTGTACTGGTGTGGCTGGTTAATTAATATAAGGTGGTGTTAAAAAAAGTATAAATTTGGTCAAACACTTTGCAAACGGTTGACGGGAGTAAAAAGGACCAGAGGGAGTATCATGCATGCGGAGTAGGCAAAAAAAATTGCTTGTCTAAAAAAAAGGCAAACAAATTGCTCATTTATAGCCGGTCGAAGTCTCAAAGGGCGCGACCGCGCGAGGGAGGCGAAGGTCGTAGGAGGCGTGACATTTGACGGAATTAAGTGAAGTTACATCCACGCGCCGGCATGGCGTGCGAACAGGCAGAAGCTATACCTTCAGGCCTACGATATGGGTCTAGTAGACATGACATCTAGTGGGTCCCGCATAGTTCTCGAAAACTCTTTGGGGGCTTGCAGCCGGTTATCCACCGGGCAAGCCAGCAACCCCACGCCGTTCGCACACCCTACTCGTCCCCGTCTTCTACCTTACAACAGTTTGCTCCCAGTCGTCCCATCCTTTCACATTAGTTCGCTCCCAGTTTTTTTTTGCGGGGTACAACAGTTCAACTTCTCCTAACCCTCCTCCAAAATCCATGGCCTCCCAAATCTCCATGGTCGCCGCTGAGTACCAGGTTAGAGCCATCACCGGCGATCAGTTCATCGTCATCTACACACGTGGATCCAAGACGGTGAAAGCATGGCTTGCTCGCTTCCTACGCATGTTCAACAGTTCAACGGATGAGTGGGTTGCTGGGCTAGATGTTGAGTACACCACAGTCCTGGGACAAGAGAAGGATCTAAAGGACGAAGAGAGGAAGAAGCCCGCCGTGATCCAGGTTTGCGTACATAACGTTTGGTTGGTCTACCACATATGCCATGCCGACGTTGAGTGCCAGGATTTTAAGAACTTCCTAAAGGACAAAAGAGTGAAATTCATTACTGTAGGCTTTAAGAACGACAGGGATGTCCTGCGTCGGATAGGTCTCGTTGTAGGCCAGCCCTTCAATCTCCAGAAGGCAAGCCTGGTGTCCTCCTCTCAACCTTCAATGCTGACCCTGGCAACAGCCATGATTGATCCTTCGTACGCTAAACTGAAGAAACCTCATCACGAGTTTCATCATGCATGGGAGTCGAAGACATTAGATGAAGATCACGTCCTGTACGCAGCAATGGATGCCTACCTTTGTTTAAATATCTACAAGGGTTGGATGAAGAAGCAGAGCCCAGTGTCCGATTCAAGCAAAGAAGCGTCGGCGAAGAGGAAGAGGAAGAGGGACGAGGACGAAGTTGAGGACGTGGACTCGGACTCCTAGTAGGTGGCAGTGCCGTCGCTCATGTGGGTTCTACTGCAGTGTCAAGCGGACTAGTTGCTTAGTTTATTTTCAAGGGTGTGTTGTGCTGAGGCCCCAGCAGAACTATGTTTA
The DNA here is from genome assembly GCF_018294505.1 of Triticum aestivum. NCBI lineage: Eukaryota > Viridiplantae > Streptophyta > Magnoliopsida > Poales > Poaceae > Triticum > Triticum aestivum. Next base: position 108,315,619 of record NC_057802.1, read on the forward strand.
TGTTCTTTCTCGCTATTTGAACTCTTTAGTACGTACAGTAGTACTAGTACTATGTCTTACTACTGTTCTTCTTGCAGTTGGTACTACTGCTCGTATCTTCGTGTTCCTACTGTACTTAATACGTTCGTACTAGTAGTATAATTTGGGTCAATCGATTTGTGAAAGAAGTTCGACGGAGCGAAGGAAGAAGACGGCAGAAGAGGTGGAAGAAGCCCTTCTAGCCATCCATGCTGCATCAAACGGCTCACATGAGTTGACTGACCCAAATTGCTCCTTCAGATTGCAGGATCCACGTGGCATTCAAGGTCTCGAAGGTAGATTCCGCGTCCGCACCCGGTTTGCGGGCTCGACGCGCGCGCGACCGGCTTCTGCCACGACAGCCACCATGCGCGCCTCCTCCGCGCGGGCGGAGACGACAATGACATGCTAGTTCCTCCTCGCCGGCGTGCTGGAGCACGCGCTCGTCCTCCTCTTCGTATGCTGCGTGCATAGACGCGGCTCCACCAGCTGCTCGCGTGCTTGGCAGCGCGGCGGCATCGTGAGGAGGGACTGCAGACGACGTGAGCGGGCGAGCCTTCGGCTTCATGGCACAGGGATGGCGGCGACACGGCAGTGATGGGCGAGAAATTGTTGGCCGGAGCAGGCGGGCGCCGGCATGCGCAACAGCGCCGGCGGCATATTGATGAGTGCGCGTGTGGGAGCTTACTTTAGTTTTATATATAAGGTTGGTCAAACTTAAAAGAAAACCGTACTAGTACACGTAAACATTAGACTTAGGCAGCGCTTTTATTAGTTAGTACCACAGCCACGATACGGAATCCTGTGCAAGCGCGTGAACCGCGGCCGCGCGGTCGATCGAACGGTGCGTCACCGTGTCGCGCTCGAAGGACATCCACCGAACCTTTTTGTGTGTGTGAAAACAATCCTGGAATATTACTCAACTTTTTTTTCGTGTGAAAGTTCTTGACGCTGCAATATTTCCATATATTTGAATTTAGCTCCAGTTCGTGTTTATTTGGATTTGGACGTTTTAGGTGCGCCCTAGTTTTTTTAATACTGATTTTGTGTGTGTGACTGAGAGAGAACGTGTGTATGTGTCCATATGTGTGTTGTGGCGGAAGGGCAATGTGGAGATGGTGTGCGTGTGATACAGACATAGAGAGGTGTGAATGTGCAAATGATCATGCATGAGTGAGACATAGACAGATGCCGATACGTTGTGTATACATGAGAGAACGGTCTTCTAGTTTACTTGTGTGTGTGTGTGAGAGAGAGAGAGAGAGGGAGAGAGAGACAGAGAGAGGAGCATCCGTAACACAACAACCATCTGTCTTGATTTGTCCGTCCCTCGCACGGTCGCATGCGACACATGCATCAACGCGCACATTTTGACACCCTCACCCGGCCCCTGCCCACCTCAAGGCCCGCACAATCTCTTCGTGAATACCCATTTCTCTCCTTAGGTTTGTTTTCTCTCAATATCTGACACACACACACACACAGAGACACACGCAGCACAACACACACACACACACACACACACACTCCCCCGAGCACACAATTCATCCCCATCCAAGGTTATACGGCGACCACTCTCGCTTGTGCTTCCTTGCACCCCAACATGCACAACACCTCAATCTTCAAAGAGGGCATCGAGCAGATCGAAGACGGCGACCACACCGTGCTAGAGAATGCGGGGTCATTTGGAAGCAGGGTGATGTGACGACGGCTGACTGACTCCTCCCCCACCCTCTCTCTCTCTCTTGCACAAAATTACCAATCCCTCTCTCCCCCGCACAAAATTGTCAATCCCTAAACCCACGAGATCCTTCCCCTCTCGTCCATGTTTTTCCAGCTCTCTCATCAAACATGTTGTCTCTTCTCCTTCCACGTATACAGAATCTAGATGCACACGCATCTCATGTATATTACATGTATCCCTCTTTCTCAAAGACCTAACTTCTTCCTCTCTCTTTCTCTCTCTATCTCTCTCTCTGTCTTGTTAGGTTTGTCTCCTACTCTCTCGTCCACATACATACAATCTTTCCCGCCCTATCTGCTCCATCTTCAAAAGCTCTCTCTGCATGTTTCATTCACACATTGGGATATGTCAAAATGTTGCTTCTATAATGGATGATGTAGAGTTATGGTTGTTTTTGTTGCATCATCAAAGTAATAACTATGAAATGCATTTAGATTCTCATTTGACTGGGATTATGTGAGTTTGAGCATGTTGTGAAGTACTATAGACCTTGTATACATCTTGGGATTCGACAATGATTGTAACTATTGAATTGTATAGACCATTACATTCGAAGTGAATAGCCTAATATATTTATTTCACAATTTCAACAAATGATTAGTTCACTACAAACTAAGAAAATAAATGTGTACTCCCTCCATTTTTATTTAAGTCCGTGTATTAGCATTGGTCAAAGTCAAGTTTTGTAAACTCTCAGAAAGCTTATAACAAAAAATATTAACATATACAATAACAAATAAATACCATTAGATTCATTATTGAATGTACTTTCACATCATACATATTTGTTATGGTAAATGTTTATATTTTTCTATAAACTTGGTCAAACTTTAGGAAGTTTGACTTCGGTCAAACCTAATATGCAGAGTTTACTACTACTACTTGCTAGTTGCTTAGCCGAATCACTCAACACGCCACACGGGGAGTCCAGTGTCACAAAATTTTGAGGTCGGCGGGAAAATCTCCCGCGACCCTGATTCGAGCAGTGGGAAGTTACCATCATAGCCTTCGGAACAGGCCTATGGATGACACTTGGTAGGGGGCTGTTTTCGTAACTTCAGGTTCACCCTACCCAGCCAACCCCACCCCGGCACCCAGAGTAGTACACCTGAATACTCCCCATTTTCTATCCCCACCGCAAAATAGACTTCTCCACGGCACCGCAGCCTTCGTGCTCCTCCCCTTTACATCGGCGCACTCGTCCTCTGCAGCGCATCTGCCTCATCGATGACCTCGTACGCTGCACTGGAGCCGGTCCACCGTTGTCGTCGTACACGAAATCTCTTCCCCGGCATCGTCTTCCACGGTCTCGGATCTGCTTCCCGGAAGCCGACGCCAAGCGCAGAAGTACCACCGTCGTGGACAATGAACTGACTCCCGTTGCCGACCATGACTCACAGAGGCTGCCGCCACCATCGTTCTCCTCCTCGATTGGTAATGTGTGTATTGAATCACTTAGCAGTACATGTGTAGTTCCAATTTTGTTCATACCTACCCTTCAAATTTCCTGGGTGCTATTGTTCCCGTAAAAGTAATTGGTTATAGCCTCCATTGTCCAATAGAATATCAGCATGTAATTGTGCGTCGCTCCTATATCGCGCTGTGCTTGGGTAGGTTTTTCATCTGCAACCAGTAGTGTGGCAAATGATGGAAAGGTTTTTAGAACTAGCAAGATGCCCATGCGTTGCACACATCAAGATGCGTTTTTATGAGTAGTTTATCTTGTGGGAGAAAAGGATGAACGAGGGAAGGCCTTATTTGCAAATCTGGAGAGGGGTATGGGTATCTTTTTGCAAAATTCCCATTTGTTTCCTTCCTATCTGTCAGATATAAATCGGACGGCCTATATTGCAAGAAAAAAAAGTATAGAGAAAAAAGTAGACAGTAAAGGAAGTAGAGATAAATATTAAATATTAAATCTAAAATAAATATAACAGTAGAGAAGAGAGTAGAGATAGCATAGTCGTCGGGAAAGGATCGCGCGCGGGAAAAAGTGGCCAGGCGTGCGCTAGTTTTGGCGCGCGGCGTCCGGCGCGCTTTATAAAATCCAACGCCCTCCCACCGCTCTGTGCCTTGCCACTGCTCTCTCCCCGCTCTGTGCCTCGCCACCGCTCTCTCCTCGCTCTTTTTCGCCTCGCCGCCGCCGCGCCACCAAGCCGCCGCGTCGCCGGGAAACTTGGGGATACCGCGGCGTCCACGCGCGCCCCTCCGGCGGCTTCTCCGCTGAGATCTGGTTCCGCGGGATGCGCCTCGGCCTCGGCAGTTTCGACACCGCCAACGAGGCCGCCCGCGCGTACGACGCAGCGGTGTGGCGCCTCCGGTGGCCTCATAGAACATTGAACTTCCCCAACGTGCCGACGCAGGAGCGGGCGCAGGAGCTCGCGCCTCTGCCGCGGCTTAGCACCGACGAGGATCGTCGCGACTACCGGAGGCGGGAGCACCGTCTCGGCATCGCCGAGATGGACGAGGAAGCCATGGCGCTGTGGCGCCAACACTTCCCGGAGGACATCATCAAAGAGCGCGAGTTCTACGCGCAAAGGAGGGCGGAGAGGGATAAGAGGAGGGTGGAGCGAGACGCCTATCGCGAGGACAAGCATAGGCGAAAAGCGGACGCTCAATTCAACATGAGGCTAGGACCAGCGTCGCCCTGGGAATCCGACGACGATCGGTATCTTCACACCTACAGTCAGACGTCGGAGGAGGACATCACTGAGGAGGAGTCGGACGACGAGGAGTAGTTGAATTATCTTTTTTTTATCTATCTATGCTGAGAACTATCCTCTACTCTCTAGTATCTACTTCTCGATCTCAGCACTGTAAACGCTTTTTTAAAGTGCCGCGCGTTGCGATTCTGTTGGAGATGCTCTAACATGGTAGACGAGTGCTTTAATGTTGCCCACAAGATGCGCGAGTATTACTAGTAGTATATTTTTCTTGCCATGTTGAGATTTTAAAACCACGAGTGTGAACATGCAGAGGAGCAATGAAGACCAAACACGGGATATTCGGGACATCTTCAAGGAGCGTGGCAAGTTAAAAAGGAGCTGCACCGAACATGTAAAACGAGCTTTGGTAAGTAACACCCTTTCAATTACTTTCGTGTAGCCTCGTGTTCTTCGATGTGTATATGTTGTAGTTTCTGTTTCTCTTAAGCGTGGTGTTCTTCGATGTGTAATAAGAAGAGTCTTAATCGTCCTAATGCTTTCGTTTTTAGCTTGATGTAGGAAGTGGGTGTTCTCACCTTGTAGTCTATTTTTTTCCTTTTGAATTCACTTCTCCGAGTTCTGTTTATCTGGCTTCTACTAAATGGATCTAGGTTGCTCTGAGTATTGATCTAAAAAAGAAGTAACTTCATGTCAGGATGCAGTTCCTGCGAGGAGGGAAGTATGGTCAACCTCGAGATCATGTTTCCAAAATGAGGTTGGATTACACACAAGGTGCCAGTTCCCTAATGATGCTGGATTAGACACAAGGTGCAAATTCCCAGATGATGCTGGATTACACACAAGCCAGGTGGATTCGTCAGCTATTCGTGTCCTCGTGGCATTAGTAAAGGCTGAAAGAAAGCGTGGAGCAGCCCTTGAGAATGTAGCAGAGTTCCTGAAGAAGCGAAAAGAGCAATCAGATGCTCTCTTCACCCAAGCCAAAGAAGAGATGGAAGAAGCCAGAAATAAGCTAGCAGAGGCAGAGCAGGCCAGACGTCTCCTGCTATCTAAAACTGTTGTCAATACAAAATTTCCTTCATAATAGCTAGGTTCAAATGTTTATCTAGTCAGCATGCCTGTTGTGATGTCCGTGCATCTACTCATCTGGCACAAAATGTTTTTTTCGGGTCATGCAATAACAACAATTACTTTCCAAACAATAACAGACGAAGCATTGGACATGGTATAGTTCACGCGCAAGCCCGACATACCAAGTTCAACTTCCACATCAAACTCATGTTCACAGATATCTGCACATTCATACATAATGTCCACAACCATGATTCACTTCAAAGCCAAAAAAATGCGAGGAGAGTTATAAATAAAGAAAATCCTCTACTAGTTCCTGCTACCAGTGCGAGCACAACAAGTCAAGACCATGCGTAAATTAATTATATTTTAGTCATTTTTTGTGTTCTAAAATTCCTGCCGGCTCGCGGAAGGACGTGTTGCCGGCACACGCGCGGATTCAATGAAGGCAGGCGGGGCAGTCTTAAGCTGGTTGCACGCGGCGAGGAAGCGTGCTCAGCCGGGCCTGCAGCGAGTGCGGCCCTCTTGGCCGGCGCGCCGGTTCAATGCCTGCGCTATGAGAGGTCGCGTCCGTGTCAGAGCAATCACTCCCTGCAGTCCTTTTTTGTTTGGGTATAACAAAATCTCGTTTTCCATTCACATTTTACAAGTAAAATTCATGGACAAACTTTGACCCAAAGTACGATGGGGACTAGTAAACCAGAATGGAGGTAGTAGTTTTTTTTTAATCAAAGAAGGGTTTCCCCTTCCGATTTTCATTACTGAAAACCAGCATCTAAATCTAAACCATAGTATTTGCCCTAGAACTACCAGGTTCAACATCTCGCAACATAAACCCATACAACCTCCATCGCAAAAAAAAACCATACAACCATATGCCAAGGAGGTACGTAGTACTATGAATTCCATTTTCGCTCCATACCAATCGTTCTAAAAACTACTTACTACTTATAACGCGCCATTGAAAATCGGAACTCTTAACCCCGCTAAAAAAAAGATATTTTAAACGTGGCTACTCGATCTGTGGCAACTGGCGAGCCACCGCGCTCCAGGTCGTTCACCTGTGGTCCCGACCATCAACTCCTACGGATCAAATTATTACGCGAGCTGACTATTCCTACAAAGGTGCTCCACCACGTACCCGGTACCCGTGAAAGCAGCAATCGTGCACCTAGGGTTTTAGGGTTTATTTGTTAACGTCGCCTTTACGTAACACTCATGTGTGCGAGACAGCGAGAGGCCGACTGCGTGCGTGCGCCTCTTCTCTTCGTATATGTACTCCACCGTTTGTCTGGTGTTAAAAAAATTATAATAACTACTAGCAATGTGCCAATGCGTTGCCACACGATCAAAGTAGATTAATACATATTCACCGATTTGATAGAAAAAAAGTCTAGTTTTGAAATACGTATATCACTAAACATATGTTATGTTTCACTCAAAATATATTCCTTTGGCGGTTTTGATGAACTAAGGGAGGAATGTTGTTGGTTTCAAGATTCGAGAAGTGGTATATGTCTAATTTCTACTCTTACTAGCAAGATGCCCGTGCGTTGCACGGAACATCAAGATCTTTTGGGAGAAAAGGATGAACGAGGGAAGGCCTTATCTGCAAATGTGGTGAAGAGTGCGGGTAAATTGCCATATTTTCCTTCCTATCCGTCAGATATAAATCGGACGACCTACATTGCAGGATGGCAGGCCCACCATCATCATCAACTCTATTTTTTATCCCTACTCTTATAAAAAGCATTGTCGGTGATGATCGTGTGCCTGCCATCCTGCAATATAGGCCGTCCGATCTATATCTGACGGGTAGGAAGGAAACTATGGCAATTTTGCAAAAACATACCCACACCCCTCTCCACATTGCAAATAAGGCCTTCCCTCGTTCATCCTTTTCCCCCACAAGATAAACTACTCATACAAATGCATCTTCATGTTCCGTGCAACGCATGGGCATCTTGCTAGTTGTTGCAAAAAGCCCATGTGTGTGTGTGAGAGAGGGAGAGTGCAGGAGGATGGAGTGCATGTGTGACAAAGACACAACGAGTGTGTGTGCAATAGGTATCAGCTTAAAATGAGGCGATAGTGTGTGTGTGCACGATTGAGAGGGCGTGTCTCAAGAAGGGAATAAAAATCTACATAGATACAAGGAGCGGGAGAGAGACATGTATGCGATGGTGGAAGCACGAGTGTGCGGGTGTATAAACCTATCTAGAGGCTAGCTAGTCGACAAATGTTTGTGAGAGAAATACGAGTCGGGGTGCGAAAGAGAGAGTTTTGTGTGTGAGAGAGAGAGAGAGACGGTAGTCGGGAAGGGGAGTGGAAGCAGGAGTTGTGTGTGTCTGAGAGAGAGAGAGGAGACGGTAGTCGGGGTTGTCTGATCGGTAAACAAATGAATAATGTCAGTCTGGGATGGAGACGAAAAGGAGAACGCAACAAATGTTGTGTCTACAGGAGAGAGAGAGTAATTTTAGTGGTATGAGTCATATGTAGAGACATATAGGGTGTGTGAGAGAATCCCATAGAGAGAAAGACAAAGTGAAAGACGAGTGGAGACTGTGTGTGTGGCGGTGAAAAAGAAAGCTTAGGTACCGAGTGATACCAGAGAACAGTAGAGACGTGAGAGATAATGAAAACCGTGTAATGTATAATGATAGGGAGAGTGTGACACTTCTCAAGGGAGACGTCGAGAGACCATGTTTGCGAGGATAGGAGAAACATGAAGTGAGCGTGCGGGTGAGCTGGAGAAAAGAGAGTGATAGCTACCTGAAGGAGCATGCATGCAAGAGAGATGGGCGTGAAAGGAGTGAACAAAAAAGGGATTCAAATATTTGAATTCGAGATGATGATACATGTAATCCATACTCGAACCAAAATTGATCTATCAAACATGCATACTCATATGAATTCACGCACATCTATGTTATTTAATATGTAGATATTACTGATCCATACATTTTAGTAGAACATAATTTGGTTAAATTTTTTTGAATTCAACCTTAAGATTTCGAGATCGTTGTATTTGTAAATCATATTATACATATAAAGGAATATAATTCTTTGTTGTGCTTTTGAAAGTATATATAAAAAATGATGTATATAGAATGTAATTCACATTGAAAATGGATCCCGCCAAAAAAAAGAATACAAACGGGATTCGAATTGAGTTGGCACGGTAAACGTGCACTCTGCAAAATTTGAATGAAGCGGGGAAAGTCGCAGTAACCGCCCCAAACCAAAATCTGCGAGATGGAAATCACTACTGCCTATCCCTGCCACGCAAAGCCTATCTGCTGGATTTCTATAGGTTTCGATAGGGGTAGGTTTGTAATTTCACCCAAACGTGACGTAACCGGCTCTCACCCGGATTCATACACGGTGGGCGCCAAAACACAGTGTGTCCTCGGCCGAAATCGACTCCCTCCCCGATTCATATTCATACACGGTGGGCGCCAAAAACAAACTCTCGTCGGCAAATATTCGGTGTATGCGAGATTACCGTCCTATCCCCAACTGACTAATGTTGCTGTGATGTAGTAGAAATTTGAAACGGGGGCTAAGTTTGTAAATTTCCTCGCATTTGAGACAAGCGCGCCCTGAATACATGGTTCCCCCCTTCCTCTCTACCTCCCTTTTCCCCATTCGTACTCCGTGGGCGCCAAAACATCCTCTCCACCCCACCCTCCTCCGTCCGCCACCCCATCCACCGCCGTCCTCCTCCACCATGCCGGAGCTGATACCCCGACACCGCCGTCCATTACAAGAGATCGACCTCTCTCATCCACGGCTTCGGACCGGGATCCTTGCATCCCGTCCTCTCGCTTCATCCCCGCCGTCGTCCACCTTGCCGGCGCCGCAGCTACGACCGTCTCATCCACCGCGCCCCGCCGCCACCGTCTACCCTCCTAGATCTGCTTCCACGCCGCCGACAGCCATCACTACCGCAGCACCGTCAAATTCTCAGAAGATGCGTACACGGCGCCGCACCAGAGGCGACTCTTTCGTATCTGCTCAACTTATTTATTGCAGCAAGAAAATAGATCGCCACTGCTTTACTCTGATTTCTTGTCTTGGTTGCGAAGTTGCCTTTGTCCGGTTTGCACCTTCAGATCTGCCATGGCACGCTCAACACTATACTCCCAATGCTTATGGTTTTCCCCTTTTATATTCCACACTAGTTAAATCACAGTAGACTAAATTTCAAAATTGGGTCAGTCGATTTTTCAGAGCTCGCCGGAGTTCGCCGATGCGATCGAAGGGGCTCGGGTGGTTGTGGGGCCCCGCCGAACGAAGAAAACTCGACGAGGGTGTGGGTTGGGGCGGGGGTGGTGGGTGGCGGTGGCGGAGGAACACAGGCGGTGGGGGCCGGTGGTCCGTGCAGTGTTCTGTATGGGAAGAATCAGAGACGAGGAAGAAGAAGGGTTAGGAGACGTAGGATCTTCATCCAACCGCATGAAATGGTCGAGAGACAGCTGGGAGTTGTATTCTTAATGCGCTCTGGTTCATCATGTGCGGGCACTGCGCAACCAACATTTTATTATCCAAAATCTGCTTGCTCTTCTTTACCATGTTCCTCTTTCGTTCTTCTTTAATATGTACTCTCTCCGTTCCTAAATACAAGTCTTTGTATAGATTCCACCATGGACTACATATGGAGCAAAATGAGTGAATCTACACTCTAAAATGTATCTGGATACATCTGTATGTGATCCATAGTGGAAATCTCTACCAAGACTTATATTTTGGAACGGAGGGAGTATGATAGTAGTATAGTATGTTCCTTGTACTGAAGATGAGCAGGGACATTTGCAGTGTAGAGGTCTATACGGTCGGTTGTGATGGACACTTTGAGCCTCTTTGATTCATAGGATCTTGTAAACATAGGAATATGATTTGTAGTGGCCTGCCCACTTGAATCCTATAAGAATAGCAAGGAAATGCGGGGAGTTGTGTCGCCTTTGAGAGTTACACTGATATTAACAGTACCGCACCTTCACTTGAAGAGAGCTGGTATCCGAAGCCTTTCTAGCCGTACCGGCAATATTAGCACATATATTCCAGCAAGTTCCACTTTGCTGATTTTACTCTGATGCTTAAGGTTTTCCCGTTATATCTACACTATGATCTGTGTAGCTGCTTTGTGCCGCACTAGCAGCAGTCCACTCTTGAAGCTAAACACTGCAATGACTTACAAAATTGGCACCAAGGCATTAAGTGCCATTCTGGATGCAATGAAACTCATACGCTCCCCACCTGTTGATTCTTGTTCAGAATATGATCCTAATGACTATTCTAACCTCGAGGAGTCAAAGTCAGATGGCCTGTCCTGTTCACCCATCAAGGTGCCTGTTCTAATTTGGCAATGTTTTATTGATTGCGGGTATCTTGCATATGTTGTCTTGCATTTCTTCTACTTTGTTGCACCGCCATCTGCTTAGTTTACTCATCATATATGTCGAGATGCCATGCCCATCCATTATCAATACATATTCCATCTGTCATCATACCATGTTTTTCCACTCAAATGCTGTTCTTGTGCATCAGACATCAAAAAGGAAGAGGGTGATTGCCGAACCTGAAGGAGCACCAGCAAAGTCCTTGAAAAACGTGGTGGTGCCGGAGAAATCAGACAACACCCCACTTATATTGGCTGTACAACCAGTGACACAAAACGTAGGACCGACTCCAGCAGACTGTACCCATACTTCACTGGCCACACCAATAGCCCCACCACACAGGACCTGCACTCCAGCAAAAGGTATACCGATTTCATTTGCCATCGCACCAGCTGTACCACAGAAAAATCCCACTCCAGCAAAAAGTACAGCAAGTCCACCGGCCGAAGACCTATCCCAACTGCAGAGACGGCCAATTCCTGCAGATTGGAACCCCATTCCATTTATTCCCAGTTTAAAAGACAATGCTTTCAATGTTGTTAGGGACTACGTGCATATATTCCCATCATGGGAAGATTATTGTGAAGACAAACACCATTTTCACATCTTCCTGTCCAACTTACGTGTAAGTGCCATTATTCATGGTTATTATTTTCCTGTTTTCTGCTGATTGAACACATCAATGATTTACATTACATTGTTGTAACTAGGCGAGGGTCAATCTGGATAGTCATGACGAGCAAAGCTTGCTTGTGCTTTTCAAGGAAGCATTGCAGCAGTATCGGTGTTACCTGAGGAAATCACACTTTGATGGCATGTCTATAAACGAATTTCCGGTGAAGTCTCCTGTGCTAAATTTAGAAGACATTGAATGGAAAAACCTTGTTATGCACTGGTCTCGTTCCCAGGATGAGGTACTGTCTATGAAATCACATGACAATTTGAACTTCTACTTTTCCGTATGTGCCTTACGGATCTTTTTTGCAGGAAATTTGCTCGAAGAAGAATTCTGGTTTGACAAGAACGACAGGATATCGCAAATATGCTGCCCGCTGCTTTGCTCTTGTTAGTACCTGTTGTCCTGTATCACTGTACTTGCATACATACCTGGTTCATTATGTGACAGCAGTATGCATGATAGCTTGCTTATCAATTGTTCGCTCCAAATTATCTGCTCTGTATGAATGGTTACATTAGTGTAGAATATATCCAATGCCAATGTTTTTTTAGCTCTGTATTGTTCTTGTAAGTACATGCTGTCCTTTATCAGTGTACTTATAATGACAGGTAGTTGTTCATGTACCATCACTCTACAGCTTATTTTCCTTTGCCCTCCATTTTCTACACATCAGATCTATATTTACTCTTACCATAAGGTTGGTACTGAAGAAGTTTAGCTGTGCATTGCTCTTGGTTGTACCTTTTGCCTGTATCCCTGCACTTACATTTATAGCTACTTGGTTACGTAGCATCACTCTTCATCTTATCTTAAATATTCTCCATTTTTTCGTATATTATCACATCTATATTTACTCTTAACAAAATGTAGAATAAAGGCAATGCTTTTGAAGAAGATTCTGTGGTAAACTTCTTGAATTGCCCCCCCATCAGCATGGACAAGGCCTTTATAGAGCCTATCTTCACCAATAATGTAAGTTTGTCCATCTCAAGCCTTCAAACTTTGTTGTATATATTTGGTTAGGCATGACTGCAACAGCTGTTTATTTTTGGTGTTTGCATCAAATTGCTTGTTTAAAGTTTATTATGTAGTTCATAAACAAAAGTTTGTCCTTTCTCAATTGAAGTTTTCAGTTGTACAACCAAGTTCCTTCTTCATACCATGTAAATTAAACTATACAGAGCAAGTGATCTTCTTTTGCACTGCATGTATGCTTCTGTTCTTCATCCGTAATCCAGTGGTGTGGTGAACCTACCCACTACAGCACAATGTCATATTCTGCAATGTCTTAACTATGAACAATGTCATATCATTCTACTATTATTTAAACCGTCTCTTTATTTGCCAATATGAAATGGTATAAATTGACAGCACACTAACCATTGATACTTATGAGTTCTTGATCTGTAATCCAGTGGTGTCGTGAAGCTGCCAACTCCTTCACAATGTCATTTCCTGCCATGTCTTGACCTGAACAATACCATATTGTGTTAATGCAATATTAAACTGTGTCACTTTATTCGTCAGTAAGAAATGTGATGAATTGTCAGCACTGATACTTTTATGTGCAAAACCTGTCATCTATCTGCTTGTTTATCTTTCAGAGTGAGGAAGATATAAGTGTTGAACAAGCGCAGTCTCATCATCTTGCTCAGCTGCTTGCGCTGCAGCTCCCCAGCAGGGCTAACCTTTCTTGAACTCTAAGTGCTGTCGGTTTTGTATATTATTTTGTCGGCGTGTTTATTTGCACTGGTGGCGATCTTTGATGCCCAGTGTATGTAATCTGCTGTCTGCTTGTGCTTTATTATCATAGAGGCGAACTTTGATGCCCAGTGGATGTAATATGTCGTAATTTCTTAATTGTATAGTCTAGGTTTTTTCTTATTCACGAGGCTGCAATTATTTTACTGTATATATATCCTGTCTTCGCAGTAAACCGGCCAAACCGTAAAATTACGGTACATAATCGGGCCGTCATGCAATCACGATGTAGGTTGGGCCTGAAACGTGCCGAACAGCTCACGGGCCGGCAGTAGCCCGAAATGAACCCCAGCCCATGATTGTGCGAATCAAATCACGGGCTTTTAACAGGCCAAATTGTCTCGGTCCTTGTTTGGCCCAATCAGATATCGGGTGCGGGCAGGCCGGATGCAAACCGGGCCGTAGTTCGGCCCAACTATATGACGGGCTTTTAACAGGTCGAAATTAATATAGGGCCAAAATGTTAAACGGCCCCTTAATAGGCCAAAACTAATATCAGGCCGAATTACTAAGTGGGACTTTAGCAAATGGGCCCAAAAGCATAGTGTCCAGTTGACGGGCTGAATCTGATATGGGCCATAATTGAGCCCAAAGCCTCTTAAAGGGCCGGACCTGATCTGGGCTGTAATTTGGCCTAGAACGTGGTAGGCTTTTAACGGGTCGGATCTCATATGGGCCAGTATTAGGCCCGGAGCGTGGCAGGCCATTAATGGATCGGATCAAATATGGGCCGGCATTTGGCCCAAAACATGGCAGCCAGTTAATGGGCCGGCCTACTAGGGTACTCAAAATCTTGTGGGCCTACAGCTAGGCCGGCCCATTAATGTCAGCGAAATCTCGTGGGCCTTTAGCCGGGCCGGCCCATTATGATCCGCAAGAATCTTGTGGGCCTTTACCTGGGCCGGCCCATTATGGCACACAAAAATCTTGTGGGCCTTTACCTGGGCTGGCCCATTATGGCCTGCAAAATCTTGTGGGCCTTTAGCTAGGCCAGCCCATTATGGTCCACAAAATCTCATGGGCCTTTAGCTGGGCCGGCCCATTATGGTCCGCAAAGTCTTGTGGGCCTTCAGTTGGGCCGGCCCATTTAAACTTGATGGCCCGGTCCACGTGTCAACATATCATAGGCGCGTCTCGCCCATTGGATGAGTGACACCTGTGCCAACGCAGACCTGACATGTGTCTCCTCCAGCCAATGATGATTTTACACGTGGAAAATCCCCATTGGTCGGGGCTATTAACGGGTTATCGGATCCAAAACCCGACCCGATAGCTTAACGGCGTTCCGTTACGGTGGATGCCACGTGTCGGTCACCCTTGACGAAAGCACTTCTGTGACGCATGATTTATCGTCATGGAAGTGGACACTTCCATGATGATAATTTTGGTAATGTCATGGAACACTTCTACGACAGCACATGTATGACTATCTTGATTCTGTCATAAATTTGTCATGGATGTACATGCATGACAAAAAACGTGACCTACTATGACAAACACGTATCATCACGGAAGTGTCTTTTTTGTAGTGTGAGAGTCCACTATACCTACCTATGGGTTGAATAAGATCCTTCAAGTAAGTTGTCATCGGTGCATAGAGCAATAAAAAATGCTCCTAAATATGTTTGATCTTTTATTGTAAGGGAAAATAAGCATTGTACAAACTTGAGATGGCAAAAAATAAAAGCGATGGACTGCATAATAAAGGTTGCTATCATAAGGGGAAATATAACATGACGTTCTTTTGCATTAAGAGCTTTTGCATCCAAATATAAAAAGCGCATGGCAACCTCTGCTTCCCTCTGCGAAGGGCCTGTCTTTTACTTTTATGTATTTACTTTTCATGCAAGAGTCAATAGTGTTCTCCTCTATTCCTTTTTATTCTTCTCCTTTGTAAGCATCATGTGGTGGGGAAAGATCTAGGCACATATATCTAGTTGGATACGAGTGATCATGAGTTATTATTGTTGACATCACCCTGGAGGTGAATAAGTTGGGAGGCAAAATTATAAGCCCCTATCTTTCTATGTGTCTGGCTGAAACTTTTTGCTCCATATATATGTTGTGAGTGTTAGTAATCATAGAAGACTAAATGATGGTTGAGTATGTGGACTTGCTAAAAAGCTCTGACATGAGACCCTTCCTGAAAATATGATGAACTGCAATTGCATTGTTGACTGAGAACATAGTTTGTCAGTTTTCAAGAAAGTTTATGCCTTACACTTCGATGTTGTGATGAATTGTTACTTGCTCATGAGAAGTTATATGATTATAAATATTGCTGTTGTAATAATGATCATGCTGCTACTATGTCCGTATTTTATTTTTATCGACACCTCTCTCTCTCTCTAAGCATGTGGTCATGATTATTGATTTCATCTTTTGCTTTAGGACAAGTGAGGTCTAAGCTTGGGGGAGTTGATACGTCCATTTTGCATCATGTTTTTATGTTGATATTTATTGCATTATGGACTATTATTTCACTTTATGATACCATTTTTATGCCCTTTCTCTCTTATTTTGCAAGATTCACATAAAGAGGGAGATTGCCAACAGCTGGAATTCTAGACCAGAAAGGGCTATATCGGAGGCATTTTTTCGAACATCTCCAAATGAGCTGAAAATTAATGGGGAATTATTTTGGAATATATTAAAATTATTGGCGAAAGAAGTACCGGAGGGGGACCCACCAGGCAGCCACAAGCCTGAGGGGCGCGCCCACCCCGCCTGGGCCCGCCCCCTGAGCTGTGGTGAACCTGGCAGGCCTCCGGGGCCCATCTTCTGGTATATAACCCCATTCGCCCTAAAAAATTAGAAGGAAGGTTTCGGGACGAAGCGCCGCCGTCTCGAGGCAGAACCTGGGCAGGAGCCCTTTTTCTATCGGGCGGAGTGATTCCGTCGGGGAAACTTCCCTCTGGGAGGGGGAAATCGAAGCCATCGTCATCA
The DNA here is from genome assembly GCF_018294505.1 of Triticum aestivum. Lineage (NCBI taxonomy): Eukaryota > Viridiplantae > Streptophyta > Magnoliopsida > Poales > Poaceae > Triticum > Triticum aestivum. Next base: position 108,331,903 of record NC_057802.1, read on the forward strand.
CGAACGATCCTCTCATCATGGGAGGACCAATATTCATCAACATCTTCACCAGCGCCATCTCATCTCAAACCCTAGTTCATCTCTTGTATTAAATCTTTGTCTCAAAACCTCAGATTGGTACCTGTGGGTTGTTAGTAGTGTTGATTACATCTTGTAGTTGATGCTTGTTGGTTTATTCGATGGAAGATCATATGTTAAGATCCATTATGCTATTCAATACCCCTCTGATCTTGAGCACGAATATGTTTTGTGAGTAGTTACATTTGTTCTTGAGGACATGGGAAAAGTCTTGTCATAAGTAATCATGTGAATTTGGTAGCATTTTGATGATATGTATGTTGTTGTTTCCCTTAGTAGTGTTATGTGAATGTCGACTACATGAAACTTCATCATTTTTGGGCCTAAGGGAAAGCATTGTGGAGTAGTTATTAGATGATGGGTTTCTAGAGTGACAGAAGCTTAAACTGTAGTTTATGCGCTATTCCGTAAGGGGCTGATTTGGATCCATATGTTTCATGCTATGGTTAGATTTATCTTAATTCTTATTTCGTAGGTACAGATGCTTGCGAGAGGGGATAATCATAAGTTGGAGGCTTGTTCAATTAAGAGTATCACCCAAGCACCAGTCCACACACATATCAAATTATCAAAGTATCGAACGCGAATCAAACATCATGAAAGTGACTAGATGAAATTCCCGTGTGTCCTCAAGAACACTTCTATTACTGTAAGAGTTTGTTCTGGCCTGTCCTTTGCTACCAAAAGGATTGGGATACCTTGGTGCACATTTGTTACCATCACTATTACTTGCTCATTACAAATTGCATTTCTATAAAACTATCTGTTGCCGACAATTTCAGTGCCTAAAGAAATAGTTGCTGAAAACCGCTTGACGTTTCCTTCTGCTCCTATTGGGTTCAACACTCTTACTTATTAAAAGGACTGCGATTGATCCCCGATACTTGTGGGTCATCAGCATGTTATATAGGGTTACAAGGTCGTTATCTTGGCGTGGAGGCAGCATGGGAAGTCTTGGAGTATACGACAAGTCTTTAGCGGATGCAGTCTGTCGTGGGAAACCACGACCACCTATGGGCCCATGAGCCCCTTTCTAGTTTGGCGGGGGGATGGCATGTTGCACAAAGAGCGGAGGAGCGTGAGATAGCACGACAGAGATCAGACGGGCAATTTTACCCAGGCTCGGGCCGCCGCGAGACGTAAAACCCTACTCCTGCCACTACTAGGAAAAGGCCTGTTAGTGGCGCACCTGTTTTGGGCATTAATGGTGCACTATAGGTGCGCCACTATGATCACGCCATTAGTAACTAATACTAATGGCGCACCCCTGGTGCGCCATTAGTATACCAGACAGTAGTGGCGCACTAGGCAGTGCACCATTAGTATGTCCCCTGGTGCGCCATTAGTATGCCTCCCAGGGGGCCATATTTACCTTGTGCTCTGGGTTACTAATGGCGCACTAACATATAATGCGCCACTAGTATTTTTAAGCAGTGCGCCACTAATGTGTTGTATGGTGCGCCACTAGTATGAATATTAGGAATTTTTTTCTTTTCTGATATTTGCACAGGTTACAAAACATATTACTGCACAGAATATAGACAGCACAACATATAAACAGCAGATTCATCGAATACAATAGAAGATTAGTCTCCGAATACAATTCATCATATTAGCTAGTCTCCGAATTCAAAATACCGAACAAAGTTAGAACATTACAAGTCTCGAGACCGCGAGTAGCGAGTTTGTCTTCACATTACAAGTCGATATCAATCATCTAAACTACCATCACATAGAAGAGAGCTACGGTCATCACGATGAGCATCATCGCGATGAAACTGGTCTTCATCCGGTTCCTCCTCCGCTCCCTCCTCTCTCCCGCTAGGTAGCGCGCGTATCTAGCTTCCGCCTCGGCCCTAGTGGTGTACCCTTTGTAACTGTTACCGCTGAAACAGTGAACCTGTCTCCGACACTCCTCCCAGTCGTCGTGGACTCCGCGAACCTTACCCTTGTACACGACATACGACGGCATCTCTATGCACTGGCCAAACAAAACATTAGTAGCAATTCACAGACAATACATAAGCAACAAGAGGATCAGAAGAGAAAAGCAAGATATTAATAGCACGATTCATGGTCCTACTAATAAATAGCATCGATTACATATAAGTTGATTGACTGTCCAAACCAAAGAGACATACAAGTTCATTAAAGTTTAATTACAACATGAGCTAATCGATATTTTAGAACTACATAGCATCACTACTTTCGACTCGACTCAGGCATCGGAGCGTGGATGAAGCCGCCGCCTGTCGTGATGGTCATGAAATCGCGGGCGTTGTCAGCCTGCATTTGTAGCGTTGTTTCTATCTCACTGTTGGACGGTTGATATCTGAGGTAGAACTGCCCCGAGGTACGAAGGACATCTTGATGGATGATTTCCGCAAACTCCGACTGGATGCGAAAGAATTCTTGTCTGATGTCCGCGTCCTGGATTGCCGACAAGTGTGCGGCCCAATCTTTCAGATTATTTGGTAGCAGAAGGTGATTATGGTCCCGTACGATCGCCCGCATGTGATGGAGGGCGTAGTAGGCATCCTTCTGACCGCCAGGCGGCTGCTTGACACAGGGGAACATCGTATTGTGGGTGAACACGTGCTTGCCGTACCTACGAACTGGCCTGCTGAAGGTGCCTCCAGATCTGGCGTAGCCGGGGAGAACATCATCAAGAACTTTCTTGATATTTGTGTAGTCTTTCTTCGACTGATGCTCCGAGTCGAAATACGTGGCCATGGAATATTTCGGGCTTAAGAGGATGAGTGTGCAATGTGTGTCACTGCGCAAAACACGGAATGTTAGAAAAAAAAGAACGATCGAAATCTAAGAAATCATATGTTAAGGGGCGGTGAGGGGATGACTTACTCAGGAAAGTAAGGCACGAGGAAGTTATCCTTATCTGGGTTTGCCAGAATGACGCCTTCGAGGTATGAACTTGCGACTTGCCGGTCCCCAGCGCTGACCAAGATCTTGGCATGCATGTAGAAGGGGTCAACTATCACGATGTCCGGGGTCTTGTCTCTAATGATCCGCATCTCCATACTCAGCGAAAATAGCTGAACGAAGGTGCAGTGCAGCGGATGAAGGTTAAACATAGTGAAGATGTCATCAAACCGCAGGACGATCGTACCCCCGATGGCGTTATCCACAAAGCCCTTGCCCTCTGGCACCTTGGCCACGAAAACCGGGTATGCCACATCATTCTCGGAGAGACGCCGCTTCTCCAAAGAAAGAACACTGTCATGCAGACTCCGTATAGCACCGGTTGCAGCATTGAGCAGATTAGTCGGTAGCATCGGCCTACCCGCCACATCCGACCTCCTCGAGATGTCCTTAGGTGAAGGTGGACCGTCCTGAGCACGGATCGTACTCGGTGCCGGCTGGCTCGCACCCTTGTTAGTCTTTCGTTTCCGTCCCTTCTTATTTTGTTGTAATGGGATCGAGTTCTACTCAGAGACTGCCTTCTTGAGTGTGTTGGGGCTGATAATATTTCGCACCTCGGCTATCTGAGGCTCGGTGAAGGCGGCAGCTGGAGGCGTCTCCTGAGAACTGAACGCCAGACGACGCCTGTTGCAATTGGGTTTCTCCATGGTACCAGCTAGATCGTCTTTTGCAGGGTTGGGTTCTTGAGAAGGAGGCCCCAAGAATTCGTCACCGTACCCATGTTCGTTGAAGTACTTATCGGCGTTGGTAAATGTACCGTCGTCGTCTTCGTCGTCCGGATCTTGTGCCATATGCATGTCCGGATCCTGTGCCATATGCATGTCCGGCATGTCCGGTAGCGTTGCGGGGGTCTTGCCATGGCTTGGCGCCGGCACGACTGGCGGTGTTGTCTGTGGGGTGGTGTCCCCCGCCCCCAAACGAATCTGGCTCTTCGGCGAAAGCATGGGCCAGGTTATGCAGGCGCTGAGGGTCATCACATCATCTTCGTTGGCCCCATGGGGTCGATACGGAGGTAACATGTCATCGAAGCCCGGAAGCACCCGAACCAGTTGAACCCTATAAACGGTGGGTGGCATCGGATTACCGTGGAACACGCGGCTGCCCGGTTGAACGATTCTGCCCTTGGCGACATCGACCAACTCGTCGTTCACGAAGTGCAGGAGAGTGCACGGAACGTCGACGGCGCCCTGCGAAAACATGTAGGGCGTCAGGGATGCCCAGTCAAAGGCAAGGAGATGAAGTCATCGGCCGAGAGGCTTAATTAGTTACCGTGATGGCGTCGAGCTCGGCTAATGTCGAGGCACCGCCAATGGCGGGCGTGCAATTGACGGAGGGGCCGTTTGCTGCCAAGGTGTCGGCCGGCGTATTCTTCCCACACCCGGGTGCATTAAGCTGGAATGCTGGCGCCGCCGCGGGAGACACCAATGCCGCCTCCGCAGGAGACACCAATGGCGCCGCTGCGGGAGACACCAATGGAGCCGCCGGCGCATTGTGCGAGTTGCTGCCCGTGAAGCTGGGAATCGGGGGTGGCCCCTGTTGGCCGCCCGCCACCCACGCCCGCAGCCCAGAAACCAAGGTAGGTATAATGGCGGTGATCGTCGCTCCCAGTTGCTCTCACACTTGCTCTTCGACCATCTCCGGAATCCGCGCCACTTGTGCCTTGAGTTGTTCAACCTCACGCTGCTGGCTTTCCGAGCTGGTCTTTCTCTCCTTTCGCCCAGCGGTATAGTATTCCGACCATTTCGTGGACAAGCCTTTGCCGGCCACACGACCAGCTGACGACGGCTTACTGAGCTTATCCTTGTTTTTCATTATGTTCAACGCCCTATTTAAAGGGGTGTCGAAAGGGGAGCTCTGAGATGACCCCGCGCTACTGCTTTCTGTTTCCTGCAGAAGGAACGTGAACCATTTATAAATTTGGCTTCATTAACTAGAATGCAACCATATGGAGCTAATTACGCGGGGGTGTATTCCTTACCAGAACACGCTCAAGCCCCTTGGTCTTCGGATTCGTGGTAAGCTCCTTGGTTACCGGGTCAATCTTGTACCGGGCCCTGACATAGTTCCTGGTCTGCTTGTCACGGTATTTCTCGAAGCGGGGCGGTAGGCCTTGCTCGGCATGCTCCGCGTCCTCCTTGTCCCTATAGGTTCCGCCACTCTGTAACCGCCGGGACCGAGTTTGTGGACTCCTAAGTTCAAGTCCCGCATCTCTTTCCCCCACTGACTTGATTCCTCGGACGCGCCGCTCTCGCACTTGATCTTGAACTCCCGGTAGTCAGCTTTGCTGATCGAAGGATTTTTCTCCTTGATCTTCTCATAACTCTCACCTTTTTCAATCATGCTCTTCACCGCGCCTCTCCAAGTAGCCAGGGCCTTGCTCATCTTCGTGAGGGCGGCACTGTTCACTTTATTCCCTGAGAGGCGTGTGTTTGCGAAGTCACCGGGGAACTTGTATCATTCGTGCAGCTTCGTGAAGAGGATGTTGCGCAAATTCCCTCGGTCACGATGCCTTAGGTTCTCGGTGTTGATCGAGACGGTGCTCCGGAGAATGCACCCGAGCTGTCCCGCGTACCCCTTGACTATTTCTTTGGGCGCCGTTGGATTCCCCTCGGAGGACACTTCAGTAAATTCCTCCTTGACGGTGCCGAGCATGTTCGGGCGCCGGTCCTTCCGTTGCCTCTTCGGTTGGCTGCCATCTGTGCGTGCGCTGCCATCATCAGTGGTGGCATCCTCGGCGGCACCATCAGTGGTGTCATCCTCGACGCCGCTAGGGGTTGTGTAGTCAGGATCGGTGTCTTCCGCGACGTCCTCATAGCGTTGAGGTTCTTCCTCCATCTCCTGGGACAGCTCCCAGAATGCCTTGCCGCCCGAACCGCCGGCCTCATCGTTGTGGGCCATGTTTCGCTCTAAATAGGAAAAAAGTTCGGTCAAAAAGTTGGTTATTGTCAAGGAACAAGATCTCATCATTTAGGGTTTGTGAGGAATTATCATGGTCTCATCATTTAGGGTTTCTCGACACCGAGGCATCCTAAAAGCTAAGCTTTTATCATTTAGGGTTTGTCGACGCCGAGGCACCCTAAAAGCCTAAGCTTTCATCATTTAGGTTTTTATCGACACCGAGGCACCCTAATAAAAGCCAAGGTTTTATCATTTAGGGTTTGTCGACGCTGAGGCACCCTAAATGCTAAGTTAAGTTTTCATCATTTAGGGTTTATCGATGCCGAGGCACCCTAGGTTGACTGATATATATGGGTACTCTAAATGGCAGATCGCATCGGCAACACCGCCTACTCGAGTGCATAGGAAAAGAGCGTTGGTGCTTCCGATCATGCTATCCCCTCACAGCCAGAGAAACAGAGAAGGAAACTTGCAGGTTAAACTATCCCAAACAGAGTATTACATCACATGCACACACATATATGGTGACATATAGAGTAATAACTATGAGTTGATATCACACTTCTATATGTATAACACAAGAGGCAGTTGATCCTACTTAATTAAGTACTAAGATACCCCGGCCCATGCATTAGTCGCAAGTACCCCATATGTCCTATTTTTAGCAAAGTCATGCTAAAATTCACGGAAAATTTCAGCATGACCTTTGCTGGAAATAAGACATATGGAGCACTCGAATTTTCCGGAACGGAAGTTAATCGACATTCTGGCAAACTCAAGGGCCTCTCGGGGTACCTGCAAAATCATCACGACACGATGGTCGGAGACAAAACCCAGCAAACTCCTTCCCTTCACTCAGGGTACAACAATATATCTTCTAGCCATGAAACCGTACCCTGATTCTCCTTTCTTCCTCTTGCCGAAGAGAGTTGGCTGCAGAGGATGGTCCAACTCAGATCAGCCTGCAGAAGTTCATTGTATAATTCTGTTTAGTTCCAAGCATAGACGAATACTCTTCAGAGTGGGCACAAAGATGGAAGCAAACTAATAGCACAAAGTGAATAGCAAATCGGCTACTGAAACTATACTGAAACCATGCTGAAACTTTACTGAAACTACTCCTTGCAAGCAAGCTGAAACTACTCCTTGGAAGCAAATTGTCTTGGAAGGAGTATTGTGTGAACAAATCTACTCCATCTAGTTGCTTTCACTTAGAGATTGTTAGGTAGCCGATAGCACAAACAACATGACTCATTCTTCAGACCGTTACAAATACAAACAATGGCAACCAAGGTTAAAAACCAACAATCCTATATATTATTCTGAAACTTGATATATTGAAATCATTTAGCACTCTCTTTCTGTGTTCATTCAACACTTAAAAATTGAGAAAAATAATACCAACTAGGATCGGTATGACCTTCCTTTTTCATTTTCTGTATGATCAATTAAATCTTCTGCAAGCTTATATGAAAAGGTTCAGCAACTTGAAACGTAACTCTTGCTTGGTGTTCCAAATCATTTCATTTCTATTTTAAATAATAGTAGGACTTATTTCATAATAGAATTTACCCCAAAAACAAATTCCTTTAATGCCATTTTCAAACTCTGAGTTGCCTCTGTTGCACTAAAACTAATTCAAATAATTTTTATAAAATTGCCACAAAATTTTTGGGAGACCCTATAATTCCTATATATCATTTTTGAACAAAGACCCATCCTACTCTTTGGAAATTTTTGAGAGAAACACCCACTTTTTCGTTCTGATCCATTTTCAGTTTACAACTACAACCCTATTTCCCCTAGCTCCTAAAAATCTACAAAATTATCCCAACACAAGAACAGTAGCTACACTCCTTTTTCCGAAACATCTCCTGATCACAAGTTCTAAATTTTCAATAGGCCACATGGATTTGCTGAATCAGCATAAACCTTTCAAGTACAAAAAATGCAGCATTTTCTTGGCACGACCAAGCTACTTCACGGTAATTCATCTTTTAAGAATTCTCACATTTCAGATATCGTCTTTTTCAAAACAAAAAAAGTGTCTATGGGGGCTGCAGCTGCATGTTGTGTATCAATGTACCATGACCAAAACCTTGTTGTCCATGGTTATTCACTTCTAGCCTGTTGTCCTCGTCAATATGCCAGCAGCACGCAGCACGCACAAGGGGAGGCAGTAGGCGATGGGGCAGCAGGGCGGACGGTGCGCCGGCTTGCAGAGGCGGGCGCCGGCATGGCGCGAGGCCAGGACGCGCGGGACGCGGGCGGCTGTGCGAGGACAGGCAGTAGCGCAGCAGAGCAAGCAGCATCAGAAGTGGCGGCAAAACAACAAAGCAGCGACAGCAGAACCATCAGCGATGGGAGCAACAGGGGAAAGGGGCGACAGACGGGGGCGACGGG
>NC_057802.1:108340780-108350373 GCF_018294505.1 Triticum aestivum
GGTCACCGCGCGATCTGATGAGTTCAAATCGAACTAGAGGGATGCTCGGGGGTGGCGGCGGCTTGCGGTGGTGAGGGGTGGAAGAGCTGCGGTGGCGATGGGTGGAGGAGCGCTGGAGGTGGGGGCGGGGCGCGCTGGAAAGGGGTCGTCGGCGGCGAGGGGGAAAGGGATCTGGCGTGGGGGCGAGGGGGCTAGGGATTTGATCTGGCGCGGGGGGCGAGGGGGAAAGGGATAGCAATGGCGCACCACCCAGGGGTGCGCCATAAGTACATCCATAGCAATGGCGCACCACCAAGGGGTGCGCCATAAGTAACTTTTTTTTATTGATAACAATGGCGCACCCTCTCCTGGTGCGCCATTAGTAACTTTTTTTATTATTTTTTTATTGATAAAAATTGTTACACTATATAGAGGAGATGAGTAGAGGAGGGAGGGAGGGAGGGAGCATTTACATTCGTTGACGAGGCGGTGGTTGGCGTCGCATCGGAGATGCAAACCGTAGAAGGAGGAGGACGCCGGTCGTGGTCGTGGGCCGGCCTCGTCGTGTCGCGTCGGCGTTCGTTGTCAGCCGTCGATGGACTGCGAGTAGCCCCGCCGAAGTCTCCACCTCCGTGCTCTGGCTTCCTCGTCACGGCGGCGAAACGAGGTGCAGCTGCCGGTGGGGTGGGGTGGGGTGGCTGCGGCGAATGGGGTTTGGGGCGCGACGCGACCTAGCCTAACCTAGGTTGGAGCGGGGGAGGGTGCGGGGGGTCGGCGGCGGCGGTGGAGCGGGGGAGGGTGCGGGGGGTCGTGAAAAAATATTTAGTTTCATCTAATATTTTTTTAGAAAATGACAAATCAAATTTGAAAACATTTATGAATGTGAAAAAATATTATCAAATTTCTTATTTAAAAATATTTATGAATATGAAAAAATATCATCAAATTTGTTATTTGAAAATATCATCAAATTTGTTATTTGAAAATATTTGAAAAAATATCATAAAAATTTAAAAATATTCATGAGTTCACAAAATATTAACAAATTCAATACTTTTTGTGAGTTAGAAATTCAATACCATAATAAACATAAATAAATATTCATGAGGACTAGAACAGAAGAAATATCATTTCAAAATGTCGAAATACAATCGAGAAATGAAGACTACGATTTAAATACAATCGATCTTAGCTAGCTATCTTTTCACAATCTTCTCGCCCTTCTTTTTCGCAAATGGAGTTCTTCTGTGGAACGGACGTCCTTTAGGTAGGGTGGTCCTGCTTCTTCTTGTGGTGTATGGCACTTCATCGTCGTCGTCATGTTCCATCTTCGGGTCACCATACTTGTCGAAGTCTTGCTCATTGGCGACTCCATCCATTCCGATGATCTTCCTTTTGCCTCTCCTCACGACAACACGACTGGGCTTTGACGGGTCGGTAATGAAGAAGTATTGGTCCACTTTGGAAGCCAGTACCCATGGCTCATTTTTCGCGGTGACGTTTGCACCCGCGGTGTTGGATTTGGCTTCGGGTATAACCATGGTGGTGAAATACCGGTCTTCTTTTAGGACGCTCTTGGCCCATCTGACACGGAACATCGGGACCTTCTCTCCAGCGTAGCTCAGCTCCCAGATCTCCTCGATCCTTCCGTAGTATCTGTCCTTGTCTTTACCGGTGTAGGATTCCATCGTTACCCCGGGGTTCTGCTAACCATCGCTCTTCATGTCCTTGTCCTCGGTGTAGAATGTGTAGCCATTGATATCGTACGCCTCATAGGTCATCAGGTTGTGCTCGGCGCCCTGTGACAAGGCGAATATGAGTTTTTCTTCCGCGGAAGAATCCTCATGTAAAGGGTACGACAGAACCTTCTCCTTGAACCAACGCGTGAAACACGAGTTGTGCTCTTTGATTATATCTCTGTCCGTCCTCTGTTGGCCTCGGTCATTGTACGTCTTCTCAATAAATGTTTTGTGCTCTACCACCCAAGGATCGACCAAGTCTATGTGTTGTAGCGCGACTAGGTTTGCTCTTTCAAAGTCGACATGCATTTCACGGCGACCATCGCGATGACCCCATCCAACGAGCCTGCCGAGGTGCCTGTTGATGGGCAGACCAACGGGGTTCTCGATGCCTAGATAATTAGTGCGGTAGGAGATGCACTCTTCGGTCAGAAAGCCCCTGGCTATGCTTCCCTCTGGATATGACATGTTGCGAACGTATTCTTTGATGACACCATTCATCCTTTCGAATGGCATCATGTTGTGCAGGAACGTCGGCCCGAGTTGGATGATATCCTCCACGATATGGACCAGCAAATGTACCATAACATCGAAGAATGCGGGCGGGAAGTACATCTCAAGCTCACATAGTATCACCATGATATCTTCCTGTAGCCTTCTGAGTTTCCTCACGCCAACCGACTTCGGAGAGATGACGTCAAAAAAGTTGCATAGGCCAAATAGCGTTTCACAGACGTGCGCGTCCATGATCCCACGGGTTGCAACTAGAAGTATCTGCGTCATCAGCACGTGACAGTCGTGAGACTTCATCCCGCTGAACTTCTGCTTCGCTGAGTCTAGGTATCTTCTTATCTTCCCCGCGTAACTGTAAGGAAGTTTTACTCCTACGGGGCAGGTGAAAAACTGCTCGATCTCCTCCTGACTTAGAGTGAAGCACGCGGGAGGGTAGTCATTTCCGGTCTTCTTGGCCTTTTTGCCTTTGCGACGACTTTCCGTGTCCTGCTTCGCCTCATCATCATCATCATTAGCGTGAAGCTCCTCCCTGATGCCCATTGATTTCAAGTCTGCCCTTGCTTTTGGCCCATCTTTGGTCCTCTCTGGCATGTTGAGCAGGGTACCAAGCAGACTCTCGCACACGTTCTTCGTGATATGCATGACATCAAGGCTGTGAGGCACACGGTGGATCTTCCAGTACGGCAAGTCCCAGAAAACAGACCTCGTTTTCCATACCTTCAGCAGCGGCTCTGGCGCCTTTCGCTTCTTTCCCGGCTCTGGCGCCTTTCACTTCTTTCCCAGCTCTGGCGCCTTTTGCTTCTTTCCCGGCAGTGGGCAATCTTTCCAATTTTTCAACAGCTCGTCTATTTCCTCGCCGCTCCTCGTACGCGGGGGTCATCGGGGTTCGGTTTCACCATCGAACAGATCCTTGTGTTTTCTCCATGGGTCATCGTCGCGAAGCCACCTTCGATGTCCCATGAACACGGTTTTCAAAGACCCGAGATCTCTATCTAGCTGGCGATACGTTGTGTCATCCATGCACCTGACGCATCCAGAAAATCCGTGGACCACCTGCCCCACGAGATATCCATAAACGCGATAGTCGTGCACCGTCATGAGCAGTGTGGCTGTCATAGGGAAATATTCTTTCTCTGCGGCGTCCCACGTATTGGCTGGCGTTTTCCACAGCGTATCTAGCTCCTCTTTCAGCAGCCCCAGATACAGATTGATGTCGTTCCGTGGTTGTTTCGGCCCTTCAATTAGCATACTCATGTGAATGTACTTCCTCTTCATGCACAACCGGGGGGGGGGGGAAGTTGTACATCCACACAAACACAGGCCAGGTGCTATGTGTGCTTCTCTGGCTGCCAAACGGATTGACTCCATCGATGCTCGCGCCCAGCACGATGTTCCTTGGATCGTCCCCAAATTCTGGGTGTTCGAAGTTCAACGCTTGCCACTGGCTCGCATCCTTAGGGTGACTCAGCATCTTGTCTTTTTTATTTATCTCCCGACCATTTCTGTCATCTTCTCGCTTCTTCTCCTCCCTATCCTCGTGCCAACGCAGGATCTTTGCTAGCTTAGGGTCCGCGAAATACCACTGCAGACGAGGAGTGATCGGAAAGTACCACACCACTTTTCGAGGAGCTTTCTTCCTCTTCTTGTATCGAGTGACGCCGCACACCGGACATATGGTAGACTCCGCTTGCTCGTCCCGATAAATGATGCAATTGTTCATGCACACATGGTATTTCACGTGCGGTAAATCCAGAGGACACACGATTTTCTTCGCCTCCTTGAAACTTGTCGGGCACTTGTTCCCCTTGGGAAGACGTTCGTGCCAGAATGACATGTTCTCGTCGAAGCATGCGTCGGTCATTTTGTGTTTTACCTTCATCTCCAGAGCCATGAGCGTTACTTTCAGGCGGGTATCCTTGGGCCTGCATCCTTCATACAATGGAGTAACCGCGTCTATCTCCAATTGATCCAGCTTGGCTTTCTCTCGGGCGGTAGCTCTTGCGTTATCCGTCTGCTTGAGAAGCAGCTCTTGAATATGAGGGTCCTGCACCCAGCCCATCGATGGTCCATCGTCGTCTGCTCTGGCATCTTCATCTTCATGATCATGCCCTTCGTCTTGATCTTCCTCATCATCATGTCTGGCATCTTCTACATGATGCATGTGTACTGCATCACCGTCATGATCATGTCCTCGAGATTCTTTGTCTTCTCGCCCCCCTTGCCGCGGTGGTTGTCTTGCTGCCCTTCCTCATTTCTTTCCCGGCCCCCATGGACGAATTCATAGTCATCTTCATCACCTTGCCACCGATAGCCATCCATGAAACCACGCAAGAGCAGGTGGTCCGGCACCTGCCCGGAATCCGGGTCCGCAATAAGGCTCTTCAGCTTGCATCTTCGACACTGACATCTTATCTCCGTCACGTTATTTTGAAGCATCTCGGCCTTCGCGGAGCTCAAACACCTATTCATGATGCCTTCGGTCATCGTGCAGACCATGGTCGCCTGCGGGGTAGAGCAAAACGATATTTTAGAACCAAGAAAAAATTTGGCATGACTTTGCCTAAAAATAGGACCAAAAAGAATGCATAGTGCCAAATTCTCGCCGAAACGGAAATGAATCAACATTCCGGCAAAATATTGGCAACTATCGCATTTCAAATACCGATACCTGCAAACACAGACATATATGCAACACCACAAACATATGCAACACCACAAACATACGGAGATCTAGCTAGGCCATAAAATGTGCATGTGCACGTTGTTGGAGGGAGAAAAAAGTAGATCTACAACATAAAGAAAGCTTTCCCCTTACTTACCTATCAAAAAAAAGGTAATTTAACCACTTAATTTGGGTGAATCTATGGTGCAAATGAGGTGAGGAGGAGGACACAGCCGAGACAAGCTTGGAGGAGGAGGTGGAGAGAATGAAGTGGGGAAAGTGAGTGTGGTAGGTGGCTGTCCAAAATATCTAGCTGGTCTCAGGTTAGTAATGGCGCACCACCTAAACATGCGCCATTAGTAGCCCTGGTTACTAATGGCGCACCAGTTAGGGGTGCGCCATTACTAGCTTTGCAAAAAAATTGTCAGTAGTGGCGCACCGTGGTTGTGGTGCGCCATTACTAGTTTGAACTAGTAATGGCGCACCACAACCAGGTGCGCCATTACTACTTTTGAAAAAAAAGTAAAAAAATTGTCCGTAGTGGCGCATAGAGCGTGTGGTGCGCCATTACTAGTTAAAACTAGTAATGGCGCACTGTGCCCTGGTGCGCCATTAATAGTTTTGGAAAAGTAAAAAAATAAAAATTGCTAGTAATGGCGCACCGTGTGTCTGGTGCACCATTAGTAATGAGGACACTAATGGCGCACCTGTATCTGGTGCGCCACTCCTATATAGCAGTGGCGCACCACATACATGGTGCGCCATTAATGTCCACTCCTGTAGTGTGCTTTGGTGGATTGATGGTGGACTGTGGTGGAAAACGCAACATTCTTGCCCGGCAGGGTTGCCTCGGGACGAGAACGGCTACGCGCGTATGAGTGTACAAGGGTCCGAATCCTTTCTATTGTTGCCATGGGCCTCCTTTTATAGATCAAGGGGTTACCACATTGGCAAATTAGTCATTATGCACTGATTAGATAGCAAATAATGCTATCATACCTAACTCTGCAGGCTGACAGAGCGCATTAAATGCACCGCATGTCACATCATAGCTTGCCCGACAGGCGCTGCCAGACCGTTTCGCCAGCTTGGCGTCTGCTCGCTTGACACGTCGCAGGACGGGTGTCGCTTGTAGGTATTCTCCGTAGGAAGTGGCCGTCATGTGGCATATAGCAGCCACTTAGTCACTTTGGAGCTTGACACCGCATTGATCGACGACGTGCGTCGTGGTGAGGCGGTGCGGTGGAGTCTTGGCGGGGTGTTGCATTTCCGCAGGCCCCTGCAGGCCTACCGGGGCGGTCTTGGGGATCGCTTCCGGGACTATCCTCGTCCTTGCCAGGCTCACCCACCCAGCAAGGGGGTATTTTCCCTTAGTGGTATCTTGTCTCTCTGGCTTCAACTTGGCCTTCTTGATCTTTGCTTTGGTGTTGACCATGGTGTTGTAATCTTATCGTGCTGATAGCTCGTCGTCCGTGTACAAGTCAGGGGGAAACATGCACCCTTGTTTATGTACCCCGACATAAGCCCTTGGGCCTGAGCCAAACATGTCGTTGGGCACATTGGGTTAGGCCCCAAACCGTGCACGGACACGTGTCGAGGAGTAAGGAAGATTTCCTTCTTGTAAATAGCTTCAGTATACTAGATTATATTTGCTGACCTTTTGTTTTGCTGTCGTTGGCAGGGAGGTGGAGGAAGACACGGAAACCCTCATCCACCGGTCGAAGAGGCTCCGGCGTGCTGGGTCGCCGAAGACTGTGGAGCGCTCGAGCTTGGCAGGGCACCATATGGAGGATCCCACACCGAGCCCCCAGGCCAGCCCCCGGCTTGAAAGTAGAGGGCTGGTCCCTCCTGCTGGAGGTGACGGAGACGAGATCCTCATCCCCTCAGCTGGAGGAGGCGGCGAGACGACGCAGGATGAGCTCCCCCTGGAAGGGCATGTTCCCTCTGTAGACCTAGCCGAAGAACCCCTGGCGAGGCCCCTGTGGATGAGACCGCACAAAATGTTGCCACGACCTCCGCCGCAGGGGGTGGAGTTCATGGCCCGACAACTGGGGCTACCAGAGAAACCGGGGCCCCTGCCCGGCGGGCTTCTCCGGGTATCTAACTTTCGCTCTTCTCCTTCTTATTTGTACATATCACTTATCCCCATATCTTGGAAATCTACAACTCCTGCCTTTTTGCCATTCGCTTGTCCTCTCGTCTGCAGTCCTCCAGGTCGAAGAGCCAAAGCTGCTGGAAGAGGTGGCCAGCATATGAGGAGCTGCCATGGATGAGGCCACCAAGATTGCTACCGCGGAGGGACAGGGCCCCACTGCCGGGCGTGTTCAGGATTCCTTGGCGGTGGCGGAACATACCTCCAAGAATGCCCAGAGGTGGGACTGGTGGTCGAGGGGAAGGTTCCCCTTCAAACCATGGATCCTCTTCCCTCCTACGGGCCCGTGGTGGGGGCTTCTCCATGCCCCTCGATCCAATTGACGCTGGTGTTAGCGCAGCCTGTGATTGGAGCCCCCGGCCCATCAATGGTGACGGGCGCGGAGCACGACGAATAGCTTCAACGCATTCTGGCATCGCTGCACCAAGGGGTCGACGAGGCGGGTGATTCTGTCGCCGTTGCCATGGATTTGTTCTTCCTAGAGTCCATGCGGTGGGCATCAAGGAAATGCAGGCCCGGCATGGCCAGAAGTGGCAGGCTCTTAAGGCGCAGCGCGAGTCTGCCAAACAGGTGGACCAGAAGCTGAAGGACAAGTGCCTGGAGCTGCGCGAATGGCACGGCAAGCAGTTGCAGGTGCTCATGAGGCAGCAGGAGGCAATCTTGATGACGAAGGAAGAAGTCATAGCCCGCGAAGTGCGCTTGGCGGATAGCAAGGCATGTTTGGACGCCGGAGAGCAAGAGATTTCCCTCCGGAAGGGGAAGCTTGAAGCCACCCTTCGTGCCAAGGAAGATAAGCTAGAGACCCTCGTGGAACGGTGCACCAAGGAGTTGGAGGACAAACACATCTCTGCCTTGGATGCTCTCGCCGCCGATTCTGCTGCCCAGCTGAACAGGCTAACTCACGATCTTGCCGCCGCTTCTGCCGCCAAGACCAGCCTCGACCAACAAGTGGCCAAGATGACGGAGGATCTTGCCGGGAGCGCCAAGGAAGTTGACGCCCTCTAGGAGGAAGCGCGGAAGCCAAAGGCCCACCTGGAAGATGTGCAATCGCAGCTTTCCTCCAAGAGCCAGGGCCTTGAGACCGCCAACGGCACTATCGCAGATCTGAAGGCCAGGATTGGTACCCTGGAGAGCGTGGCAGAGTCTAGCAGAGCCCCCAGCAGCAACTGTCAAAGGATCTGGACACTACCCAGCATCTCCAAAAAGATGCCGAAGACCAGCTGGCAAACCAATCCGAGCAGCTCAGCCTCTGGATCAGGAGCCTGATTGACATCGCCATGTGTCTTGCTGCCCAGACTGCAGCGATGGGCATGGACGGGCCGGCTTTTTCAATCAACAGGTAGGAAGATCCTAGTGCCAAACTGGGAGTATTTTTCAATGAGCTAATCGAGACGCTGAAGGTGCATGAGGAGGGGAGGGCCAAGCACTCCGCAACTGAGTCCTGGAAGCTCACTCATGACACCCTGCTCATGGTCCTGAGCAACATCGCCTGCCGTCATCCAAATCTTGACCTTGCCGACAGATTCAAGAAGCCGCCGGTGGGTGCTGATATTCCAGCTGCCAAAGAGAAAGCTGCCCCTCTGGCTGCCAAGGTCCTTCTCATCTCAACGGCTTCGCGCAGTTGCCAGGCTTGACTCCGAGCTATTCTTGTCATCACGCTATCCTATAAAAAATATGATGTATGCTTTGCGTTTAGGTATCGCACTATTTATGCTTGCATAGAACTGATGCCCTCTGCTCAATCTTAATTGCACGTTTATCCCTCTGGGCTTATATGCTTGTGTTCGTACGATTGGTCCCTATGTATGTTATGTTTGCTTGCCGGTATCATATTGCCGCGATTGTCGTACGGGTCCGGCCCTTAACATTCATCTTGGCATGGATGCATCCCAGCAAGTTTATCCTTGGTAGCTCTCGGCGCAGCCGCTCATTCTATGAGCAAGGGTCGGGACAGAACGAGGGTGCAGACAAAGAACTTGCCAAGGTACCATCACACGAAGGATTTCATGGTATGAACACTTACTAAAACCGAGGGATAAATGAATGCAAAAATCTAGGATCTATCAAAAGGAAATGATTGCGTTGACTTAGCTTTTGTTCTTCGCTCCCCCTCATCTCTTCCGGCTGCGCGCACTCGAGGTGCTTGCGATACCCGGAAGGACGAAAGCCAAGCGGATGACACTCCGATTCCCAGCAGAAACCGATACGCGGCATGCGTGTCTGGTGGGCGGCAGGGGATGGTGCCGGGATTTCCCGGTTCCTCTCTCCCCTCTCCACTCTTTTTGGACAATCCAACAACGATCGGCACAAGAGTCACGCTAGCGCGAACGGCCTTGCCCGAGCATACTTGCCGGGGCATCTATCAATGGATTCGTACCGGTGTTTTACTCAGGATTTCCGTAAGCAGGGTAAATGCTGGACCGAGTATCATGCGGTATTCATCGACATTGACGACGCTAAGGCCAGAGCAGCTCGATTGCCGAAGAGGGAGAGAGATGGGAAGAGGGACCTTGTTCCCGCACGCTTTGCCCTTCCTCCTCAGACAGTG
>NC_057802.1:108350614-108360890 GCF_018294505.1 Triticum aestivum
GGCCGCGACCGCGGCAGGATGAGATGACGAACAAAGCAGGTGCGGATGGCCCCGCTCCCCCGCTTTGTCTTCATATCTCCAGGGGCACTACTAACGACAATTTTTTTTGGCTGGGTGCACAGGAGACGACGCCCTGCCGACGCTCTCGGATTCAAGCATGTGACCCCCTACCTGGCGCGCCAAAGATGTCGTGGGAAACCACAACCACCTATGGGGACACGAGCCCCTTTCTGGTTCGGCGGGGGATGGCACGTTGCACAAAGAGCAGAGGAGCATGAGACAGCACGACAGAGATCACACGGGCAATTTTACCCAGGTTCGAGCCGTCGTGAGGCGTAAAACCCTACTCTGCTTTGGTGGATTGATGGTGGACTATGGTGGAAAACGTAACGTTCTTGCCCAGCAGGGTTGCCTCGGGACGAGAACGACTACGCGTGTATGAGTGTACAAGGGTCCGAATCCTTTCTATGGTTGCCATGGGCCTCCTTTTATAGATCAAGGGGTTACCATAGTGGCAAATCAGTCATTATGCACTGATTAGATAGCAAATAGAGGCTATCATACCTAACTCTGCAGGCTGACAGAGCGCATTAAATGCGCCGCTCAATGTCACATCATAGCTTGCCCTGCAGGCCCTGCCGGACCGTTTCGCCAGCTTGGCGCCTGCTCGCTCGACCCGTCGCAGGAAAGGTGTCGCTTCTAGGTATTCTCCGTAGGAAGTGGCCGCCATCTGGCATATTGCAGCCACTTAGTCAATTTGGAGCTTGACACCGCACTGATCGACGACGTGCGTCGTGGTGAGGTGGAGTCTTGGCGGGGTGTTGCATTTCTGCAGGATCCGGCAGGCCTACCGGGGCGGTCTTGGGGATCGCTGCTGGGACCATCCTTGTCCATTCCCTTAGTGGCATCTCGTCTATCTAGCTTCGACATGGCCTTCTTGATCTGCGCTTTGGTGTTGATCACGGTGTTGTAATCTTATCGTGCTGATAGCTTGCCGTCTGTGCACAAGTCAGGGGAAACATGCACCCCTGTTTGTGTACCCCGACACAGTCCTGATCACACCCCATCGTTTTGCTTTTGGGGTCCATCTTGAGAAGAATGAGGGCCCATCAACCCATTCCAAGAGCATGGGCCAACTAGGTTAGTACCCCCTAGTCCATGACACCGTCAGTAGCTGCTGAACTGGTCTTCTATGCTGAGGATGATTCCTTTGACGAAGACAACATCGGATCCGAAGTCCTTGGCTTGATAGACGAGTTCCCCCTTTGTGACTTCTAGACTCCCAGACCACTCTTTAAAGGAGTGGCGTCTTACAAACAGGACCTAGTCGAGCTGGCACCTCGCCCGAAGAGACGGGGTAACTTAGCCTCAATGGACGGCCACGTAGGTGTTAATAGTGCCACCTAGTCTAACAACTTTGTTGAAGCGGCGCATCCCACGACGGGCCAGGCAGTTACTGCCTACCCCAAATCGTGACTCAAGGCAGCCTTTTTACTGGTGCATCCCAGCGAGGTGGAGATCGTGCCCGTTTTCTCAGGGATATCATCAAGATTTTGTTTCTCCCTATGCGCATAATGGCATCATCGCGGGGGAGTGGCGTTTTTATCGGCACAACAAGGGGGACTCTTCGCCTCTCGGTGGCCTATAAGAGTAAAAGGAGAATATTGCAAGGAATCACGCTCTCATTTCCCCCGCCTGCTGCTTCGTCTAGCTCCAGTGCCCAGATCCAATCTCGCGCTCTTCTTCCTCAGCGAATCCAAGATCCCCCATCCAGCCGTGGCCGATACCCCCAAAGGGCATTGGGGTGGTTCCACCATGACGGACAACACCATTCTGGAGCTGCATATTGTGGGATACCTCTCCGCGAACATCACCGCCCGCGCTCCCATCCCCTACTAGCAAGTTCCCGTTCCCAACCCAGGGGAGCGGGTAGTCTTCGTTCCCCACCTCATCCGAAGCCTGGGGTTCTCGCTGCACCCATTTGTTTGTGGCATGATGTTCTACTACGGGCTCGACTTCCACCACATGGCCCCGAACTTCATTCTCCACCTCGCCTCCTTCATCATGGTATGTGAGGCCTTCCTCCGCATCGAGCCGCACTTCAGCCTGTGGCTGAAGACCTTCGGTGTCAGGCCGAAGTCCAGTTGCTCCAATTTCACGGAGTGTGGAAGAGCCATGGTCAGAAAGAACCAGAATGTCGACTGGTTCAAAGGCACCTTCATCGATATGGTGAAGGAATGGCAACGCGGGTGGTTTTATATCACTGAGCCGTGCCCCCCCCGCCAAACTGAAGTCCCAGTCTTTTTGGCTGGACCCCCAAGGAAGCTCAAGTCCTGGAGGGAGAAGGGCATCGCCCGGGGAAACCCAAAGGAGGTGGAGACACTGATAAAAAAGATCAAGTGGTGGTCTACCGAGAAGTACCTATAGCTCGCCGACATGTTCAACGTCATGCTCAACCTCCGGATACTCCCGCTCCAACTCCGGGCCAAACCGATGTTGGAGCACAAATCCAAGGACGCGGGGCCCATCCTCCACTTCTTCCACACCACCTTGGCCGGCATATGGACGCGTATCTTTAAGCTGGCCAAGGATAACATCCCCAAGGTGGGGGAGGACCTGGGCTTCAAGGTCGGCTATGAAGCCCCACCGACAAGTGTTCTGACACACACGTTTATATTCTTCTTTTCCTGCATGGTGAGACAGATTTTGATGAATTGTCTTGTTTTATATTTGCAGAAATGGTCAGCGAGGATCCAGCAAATGCAGTGGCCGCCCACCTTGTCGGAGGAGGGGACAACCCCTCTGCTCACGACGCTCCTAGTCGAGGAGCCGGACGTGGTGGTCCCCAAG
This sequence comes from Triticum aestivum, assembly GCF_018294505.1. Taxonomy (NCBI): domain Eukaryota; kingdom Viridiplantae; phylum Streptophyta; class Magnoliopsida; order Poales; family Poaceae; genus Triticum; species Triticum aestivum. The sequence continues at coordinate 108,353,465 of NC_057802.1, forward strand.
GGACTGAAGTCCTAGAAGGGCAAGGAAAGGCTTGGACTCAGGAGACATCAGTCACCCAGTTCGAGGAGACCCACACATCCTCTGTCTACGAAGATGACGTGGGGAGGACGAGGGGAAGGAGAACCCTCCCCTCAAAGGGAAGAGGGCGGCCTTAGAGGACACCGAAGCCGGAACGCAGCCCAAGGGCCAAAAGAGGTTGAGGAGGACCTCAGCCGGGGCCGCCGGGAAGACGACGGAGAAAGTCGAGCTCTCTGATGAATCAGAGGATGACCCCCTTGCCATGGGGAGGAAGAAACTGGCACCCCGAGATTACGTGACCATTCTTTATGTTTATGCCGCAATGAGTCCTTCTAACAGTAGCAAACTCACCTGAGCATATTTATGCAGTCCAACGAAGGTGCACCCAAGCGACTCTTCGAGTGGGTTGCCATCCGCCAGCAGGACCCCGTAGCCTGATACTCCTCCGCCAGCTCAAGACGGGCTGAGCAAGGCAACATCTACTCCGGCTTCCCCGTTAACAAAATGGAGGCCGGAGAGTTGAACGTGATGACCGAGGTTGAGACCTCAGTCCCACAGGGCCAAGGGGACAAGATCCCTGAGGTTGTTATAGAGGGGTTGGGCCAGTCGTTGACCCAGCCGAAATCCACTTCGACTCCACCACCGTAGCCAGAGACCCTCGTGCCCAGCGCTCTGGTACCGGGCTCCAGGGTTCAACCCCTGCCTTCTGCCTTGGGGGGGGGGCTAGCATGGGGTGGACTGAAGAAACAAAGGCAGCCTTAGTGAGTGCCTTCCTCAAGGAAGAGCACCTCGCCTTGGTAGGTGCGGCACTTTAGGGCTTCCGGTCTGCAGAGGCCAGATGCGGGAGGCCTTCAAGGGCCTTATTACAAGCTTCGAGGTACTCTACTATCCCCGAGTGAAAATAATTTCTTTGTTTGAGTTTACTTTGCAAATCCATGTATTAATCCGAGGACGTCTTCTCATGGCCTTCTAAATGCCATGGTCAGTGAGTAGCCCCCGAGCCCAAGGCTGGTTTCAAGAAACCGGCGTTGGGATCGAATAAAAGTAGGAGCTTAATGTGTAGCCCCCAGGACGCTGCCCAATGATATGATGTGTTTGTCCGAAGTTTCAATAAGTTGATCGTGGGGCTATGTGTAAAAAATCCTTGTTTGTAGGTTTCTACATCGCCTCCGAGCTCCGTCTCCGAGGAGGTTGCAGAGGTGAACCGGAAGCTCGAAAGGTCCGAGAAGGACCTTGACCTGATGAACCAGCGGTTCGAGCTGTCTCAAGGTAAGCGACCAGTACTTCGTGCCCTTGAATGTTACTTCAGACACAAAAGGCGTGCTATTTTTTTATTTAAGAGCTAATGCCAAACTGTTTGAATGACAACGGCCTTGGCCGAGCTTGAGGGGCTTAAAGTCGAGCTCAAGAAGCCTCGCCAGAGGTGGAGCAGCAAAAGGTTGCGGCCACGAAGGCAAAGAAGGCCCGAGTTGCCGAGAAGGTGGCTAGGGAGAAGGACCAGGCGCGGGTCCTGGAGATCGAGGAGACCCTGAAGGGCGTGTTCAAAGCACGGGATAAACTTTAGGCTGAGGAGAAGTAGGGGAAAGAAGAGCTCAAGAGTCCCCAGCTTGCGCACTCCGAACTCTAGACCGCGGCCCGGGCCGACCGCGAGGTGCTCTAGCAAGTGGAGCAAATAGCCGCGGGTAAGCCATATTTATTGAAGTGTGTGCTTGGCAGCAAAGGGTGTGTCGAGCTCACCCAGCTGTGGCATTCTGCAGAGGTCTTCGTGGATCTCCCGAAGAGTATGATGGACGCCGTCCAACACTTCGGCCAATTGGAGGGCCATGAAGCGGAGAAGGCATTCTAGCGGCAGTTCCGGAGTCGCCGTCATCATAGCTGCTGAACCATCGAATGAAGCAGCTATCGGAACTATTCCCCATGGCAAGGCCAGCACTCCAGGTTCGCTACATCAATTTTTGGCCCGCTGAAGCCCTGCCGACCAGCTTCTTTGGTCTCCTGGCTCGGTTGCGAGTTGCTATCCCGCAGGTGGATTGCTGGAAGCAATCATCCTGCCTCGAGGGAGCATGGCGGGCATACGCCTGCGTGAAGACCCACTTCCAGAAGGTTGATGCGGCGATCGTTGCTGCGGACCCCCTGAAGGGAAGCAGCGCACCACGGAGTAGTTCTTTGCCAAGGTGGAAGAAGGCGCCCGGGTTACCGAGGCCGTGTGTCCGAAAGACACTTTGCATCAATTTTAGTACTTTGAAATACCGAAGTACATGGGATGTAAAAACTATCTTTTGTTTTAATGAGTATGGTGTTAAATTCCCTCATGTTGTTATTTGCTTAATATTCCTCGCGTTGGACCGTTTTGAACTGAAAGTGGCTAGTCGTCAGCTTCCATGCCAATGTAGATTATACAGAGGGTGCTCCTTGATGCAGTTTATGGCCCTTAGCCAACGTCTCAGTACCCGGAGGCGGTCTGTGCTCGTAGGGAGTAGGCAATCGGACTATAACAGCTTTATAACTTCCACATAGTCATAGGAATTTGACGGTGGGGGCTAATGATGAGAGTGGTCGGCTTAAGCAGCCGTGGTCTACGCCATTGCCCACTTCGGCTTACACTATGAATAAGCCCTTTGTTTAACACGGGTGGTCTCTATCGACACGTCGCTTAACGCGGTCTTCGGATTGCCGACCAGTTATCGCTTACCTAGATAGTCAGTTTTCGGCTTTCTCCACTGAGGCACTCTGCCAATTAAACTAGCCGCACTATCGCAGTGGGTCTCCCGTTACACTCTTAGACGAATTTGTTAGGAACGTAAGGGGTACACATCAGAGTCGGGCAACACAACTGTTGACCAAAATCCAGGTTCAAAACTGATGCATATAATGCAACATCCGAGACGCCGAGTACTTCAGACTTGTGTATTAGGGTGGGGAAACTAGGCCCTTTACCAGTTGTATTTTAAAGATGTTCTTGCAGCTTACCGACAGTGCTTGTACACAAATACATTAAGGACCTTGAAAGGCATGATTTCTTTTTTTATGAGGTCAAGCTTTACATGCCGAGCTGTAACGAGAGAAACTAAAAAAGATAAAATGCAAATTAAAGGTAAAGGGAGGAGCAAAAAACAGGGTGGATCTTGACATCGGGTTTATAAGCCTGGGTAGCTTCCTGCCGCATGTTTGCGTCTCCATGCTGTTGAACATCTTGTCATCGTTGCTGGTGAAGACTAAGACGTACTGTTAGTCTCTTCGGCCCTGCATGTGCTTGAAGTGTTCGCTGGCCGAGTCCTTTGAAAGAGGTCTGTAGATGTCCGCTGTGTGGTTGAGGCCATGCGAATGTATTGTTGTTCGCTAGCTCTTTGACAGAGCCTTGCCGATGTGGAAGCTCGAAGCTTAGTCGCTCCTTAGTCTAGCCGATCCGGCATTTCCATAAAGTTGGCTCCTTGGGGGCCCAAGGAATTTTTAGTGCGAAATTGTGCACCCTGGGGACGTAGTGCCTCTTCCAAGGGGAGCACGCAAGCAGTCCGTACCCCTATTTAGGGTGTGGGGGTATGTGTCCAAGGTTGACTGGCGTGGCCCGTGTGAGCTTTGATGAGCTAGAGGTGCATTTACCGCCACGGTCTGCCTCCTCGGATGCCTACACCTCGGCCTCGAAGACCGTGGTCTGGTCCTCGTCCGGAGTGAGTGTTCCGTGTTACCATTAACTATGATAACACCGTTATGTCCTGTCATTTTAAGCTTGAGATAAGCATAATGCGAGACCGCGTTGAAGCGAGCAAACGCTATGCACCCTAGGAGCGTGTGGTATCCACTTCGGAAAGGGACGATGTCGAAGATTAACTCCTCACTCCTGAAGTTCTCGGGTGGACCCGAAGACTACCTCCAAAGTCACAGGTCCGGTGCAGTGGGCCTAGACGCCGAGTATGACACCTTTAAAGGTGGTGCTGCTCGGCTTGATCCGAGATGAGTCGATGCCCATCTTCCCAACCGTGTCCTCATAGTTTAAGTTCAAGACACGTGTCAGATGGAAACCATCGACAATTGGGTCCAGGACGAGTGCAGCAATCCGCCATGCCTAATGCTGGTCGGATAGTCATGCTTGTCAAATGTGATCGGGTAAGCCGACCAAGGGTTGAACTTCAGGGCGGCTGGCTCTAGCGCATAGATGTCCCGAAGTACATGCTTCCTGTCCCTTTTAGAGATGTGGGTAACATAGATCATGTTTACTTCTGTTACCTCGTTAGGAAACTTCTTTTGGCCCCCATTGTTGGGCTGCTAAGGTTCGTCCTCGTCTTCGCTGCGAGTTTGGGTTTTACTTTGACCCTCGTCGCTACCTTGCCATCTTGTTTGAAGACCCAACAATTCCTATTAGTGTTGGTTGCTGGTTTGTACTAAGTGCCATGAATTTGGCACGGTCGATCTTGGATTTTATCTAGCTAGCTCGGTCCATCCTTGTTCCCTTTAAAGGGTTTTCTCTTCTGTCTGGATCTAGGTCCGATGAACACTACATTAACTACGGTGTCTTCTATGTCACTTCCGCCGTTTTTATTCCCGCGCTTGTTTTTATTGCATCAAGGCTTTCCATTGGCGTCGTGTGTCTCCGAGGTGCCGGCCTCACCATTGTTGGCGCTGCAGGCAAGCCAACTGTCCTCTCCCGCACAAAAGTGGGTCATTAGTGAAGGAAGGGCTGCCATTGTCCTTGTCTTATCATGGCTGAGCTGGCGGGCAAGCCATTCATCTCTGATATTATTTTTGAACGCGGCGATGGCTTCGGCGTTGGAGCAGTCTATGATCTGGTTATTTTTGGTGAGGAATATGTTCCAGAATTTCCGAGCTAATTTGCCTGGCTGCTGGGTGACACGGCTGAGGTCATCGGCGTCCAGAGGTCAGACGTAGGTACCTTGGAAATTTGCCCGAAAGGCATCCTCAAGGGCTTCCCAGCTACCAAAATAATGAGGAGCCAGGCTGTTAAGCCAATGCCTAGCCAACCCCTTTAACTTGAGCGGCAAATATGATGGCATGGAGGTCATCTCCATTAGCCATGTGTATATGGAGAAGGAAATCTTCAATCCATACCGCTGGGTCTGTAGTGCCATCATATGATTCTATATTGATGGGCTTAAACCCTTCTGGAAATTGATGTTCCATTACCTTATCTGTAAAATAGATCGGGTGGGCTGGACCTCGAAACCAAGTAGTATCCTGTTGGAGGTTGGGAGAGAGCCGTCTGTAGGCTTGTTCTCGGGCACGACCGTTCCTGTCTAACCAGGCATCGTAGCCATCGGTCCTGTGACGTCAAACATCGTGAGGGTCTAGGTAATCTATAGGGTCCTTGCCATAATGGCGTGGAGCCGGTCGGGTATTGAGGTTTTCTCGCACTGGCCTATCCCGACTTCTAGGGGGTCGGTCAGGCGCATCGGCGACTAGTTCGTTGTCAAACTCCGGCAGCAAACGCATGCGAGGATACGCTTTAGGCATGCTATGGAGTCGGTATTCGAGGTCTTGTTCGCCCGAGAGTACTTCGACCCATTTTTCATTCAACGCATCTATATTGGCTTGCAGCTGCTGCTGCTTGCGTTTCATACTCCATGCGGCGCGACGAGGCGCCACCGGAAGTGCTCTTGTTCGAAGGGGTCTTCGGGGATGATGTAGTCCTCGGTGCCGTGGCTCATGTCTTCCTCGGACTCCGGCATGTAATTGTCGTCGGCCCCTTCAAAGAGGTCGTTGGGATCCAAGTCCTCGGGATTTTCTTCAGGACAACTGTTCTGTACTAGTGAGGCTTGAAAGTTCTCTCTAGGGTTATCGGCGAGGCCTGCTGTTGCCTCGCCGTTGTCAGCGGTGGTGTTGTTACCGTTGGGTTCCCTATTGTTGCCCCTTCTGCGTCTGCGCCGATGTCTTAGAGCGGATCTAGGAGTGTCGACCGTATAGACATCATAGGTGGATGTTGTAGTCCACTGCCGGTGTTTACCAAGGGCGAGGTGTGTTCTATGGGGCCATCGGCGTCTTCATCCATGTCCGTGGCCTCGTCGCAGTCTAGCAAATTAGTTAAGTCATCGACCGTGGTGGGTGGGACGTAAATTTCCCGATCGTCGGCTTTAAGGCTGATCTTGTCATGTACCGAAGTCCTACCATCCGAGATAGACATGCCCTAGATACGATCAAGCATCTTGTTCAGGTGAGATAGTTCTCGGAGTTCATGGCTGGCTATAAGCGGGGCTGACTCGAAGTGTGCCCAACGTATAGCTCGGCGTGTTTTCGGTGTGGAGGGATCCGAGAGTGATTCTAGATCCTGTGCCGGGGTCGGCTCTAAATCTGACGTGGCTTCAAAGGTAAGGGCCAGACCTGAGTCCGGGTTGGGGTTTGAGGGGAGATCGCTCGGAGTCGTTACATCGGGGCTCTCCGGAGACACCAATGATCCTAGCTCTATGTCCTCAAAGTAGATCAGTTCCAGAGTCGAGCCTTCGGTGCCGGGCAGGTCCTCAATCCGGCCGGGCGTCTAGCCTGACAGGATGTGTTTGCCACGGGAATCCGCGGTGTACTCTAGGCCTCCAAAGGTCACGATCTGACCTGGGGCATAGTTCTCGATAGAGGCCAGATGGCCGGCCAAGTCGACGCATAAGATCATGCTGCCGAATACAAAGAGTTGTCTAAGGACGTAAACATTCATGTTGTCGTTGCCACAGTCGCTACAAAAAAAAGACACATCCGTGACATTTTGGGCCGAACAATTTTTTTTCTGTTATACATATGACACTTCTATGACGATAATTGTGACAAAACCCGGTATCATAATTGTGGTGGGATCATATTTCTATGACAAAAAATCATGACAGAAAATGGGCTTTTCGTCCTGGGCGGGCTGGAGACGCAGCTGCATGACATTCTTTGGGCCGTCCATGACGGAAAAAACCGTGGTAGAAGCGAGGGGGAGGAAAATTTCGGGGAGTTCCCGGTTACGGTGGGAGGTGGGGGGCCCAGCGATGTAGAGGCGCGCACGTGTCTTAGTAGAGGCGCGTACGTGTCGTAGTAGAGGCGCACACGTAGCATGTACATGTACGTACAGCGGCCAGGGTGCAACAAAGAAAATACAGCCACGTAGGTACATACGGGCAGGGTCTCAAACGCCTACTCGCGCATACGTACGGCCAGGGCTCATGTACATGGCTGGGTCGGAACGGAGAAACAACGTCGTTGTCGTGTTCATGGGGAGGCAACGGAATGCGTCGTGTTCATGGGGAGGCAACGGAATGCGTCGTGTTCATCGGGAGGCAACGGAACGCGTGGGAGCCAATGGGCTGGGTCGGAACGGAATGCGTGGTCGTGTTCATCGGGAGGGCTTGGACGGAACAGGCGATGGAAACGAGGCCTCGCGTACCGCAAAACGGAGGAAACGGACTTGTGTTTGACCGGCCACGTTCAA
>NC_057802.1:108361793-108543101 GCF_018294505.1 Triticum aestivum
TTGAACGTGGCCGGTCAAACACAAGTCCGTTTCCTCCGTTTTGCGGTACGCGAGGCCTCGTTTCCATCGCCTGTTCCGTCCAAGCCCTCCCGATGAACACGACCACGCATTCCGTTCCGACCCAGCCCATTGGCTCCCACGCGTTCCGTTGCCTCCCGATGAACACGACGCATTCCGTTGCCTCCCCATGAACACGACGCATTCCGTTGCCTCCCCATGAACACGACAACGACGTTGTTTCTCCGTTCCGACCCAGCCATGTACATGAGCCCTGGCCGTACGTATGCGCGAGTAGGCGTTTGAGACCCTGCCCGTATGTACCTACGTGGCTGTATTTTCTTTGTTGCACCCTGGCCGCTGTACGTACATGTACATGCTACGTGTGCGCCTCTACTACGACACGTACGCGCCTCTACTAAGACACGTGCGCGCCTCTACATCGACCAGTATATATGTACGTACACGTTCGCGAACAGAATGACAACGCTACGTACGCTTTGACCAGGTGGGTCCTGACTGTCACGCACTTCCTTGCCTGCGAAGATGTAGCTGGTGGGTCCCAGTAGTCAGGCGGGCGAATCCTTTTTTTTGCCCAGACACACTTCCTTGCGTGCGAAGGTGTAGCTGCTGGGTCCCAGCAGTCAGGGGGGCGAATCGTTTTTTTCGGACGCACTTCCTTGCGTGCGAAGATGTAGCTGGTGGGTCCCAGCAGTCAGGGGGAAATGTTTTTTTCGCGAAATACGATGGCCCGTTCGGTGGGTCCCTGCTGTCAGGTGGAGGAATAATTATTTTCAGCGTAATAAGGAGGCACTTCCTTGCTGTGGCCGTGGACCCAGCTGTCAGCCTCTCCACGTACAGTCCACGTCCGATGGAAGCCATTCCTTGACCACGTTGACCATGCCCCGCCGAGAGCACCAGGGCGGTGGACGACGGCGAGGCCTAGGAAGGGGTCGACGCGGAGCCGGGGAAGACGCCGAAGTGGATGCCCACGCTTTGAGGAGTATGAGGGTTCACTCGTTCGGCTGCGGTGTGAGGCTGCCGTCGTCGCAGAATAACAGGGCGTGTGGGTGCGTAGAGGGATGGCCTGGCCAGCGGTGGGAGTAGTAGGGGCGGTGAGACCTCCGCGGCATCACAGCCGGCCACGGGCGGCAGGAGCAGGCGGCATGACCGGCGCTGCCCTGGGCGGCTGGAGCAAGAAGACCAGAGGTTGAAGAAGCACTACGGCCATTGGATGGACATCGTACGGTCACTAGAGCTAGAATCGTTCATATATTGACTAAAGTTGACAAAGGCCTCCGTCCCAGTCAACTTAGTAGGCCCACAAGTTAGCCTCCCACCAAGGTGGGTCCCAGCTAGCAGGGGGTATTCATTTTTTTGTGCGTAATAAGGAGGCACTTCCGGTGGGTCCGAGCTGACAGCGGGGGGAACGTTTTTTTTGCAAAATACGGTGGCCCGTCATGTGGGTCCCAGCAGTCAGGGGGAAACGTTTTTTTCGCGAAATACAGGTGGCCTGTCCGATGGGTCCCTGCTGTCAGGTGGAGGAATAATTATTTTCCGCGTAATAAGGAGGCACTTCCTTGCGGCTGCCGTGGACCCAGCTGTCAGCCTCTCCACGTACAATACTCTTCCGATGGAAGTCGGTCGTTGACCACATTGACCACGCCGCGCCGAGAGCACCATGGCGGTGGACGACGGCGAGGCCTAGGAAGGGGACGACACGTAGCCGGGGAAGACGCGGCAGTGGAAGCCCGCGCGGAGAGGAGTACGACGGTTCACCGGTTCGGCTGCGGTCTGAGGCTGCCGTCGCCGCAGAATAACAGGGGGTGTGGGTGAATAGAGGGATGCCCTGGCCAGCGGTGGGAGTAGAAGGGGGCACTAAGGCCTGCGCGGCAGCACAGCCGGCCACGGGAGGCAGGAGTAGGCGGTCCCGCCGGCGCTACTTTGGCGGCTGGAGCAAGAAGATGAGAGATTGAAGAAACACGACGGTCGTTGGATTGACATCCAACGGTTACGTCTGCTAGAATCGTTTGTTGACGTATATAATAACGAAAAAAATCTTGCATACGCGTCAACTAAACAGGCCCACAAGTCAGACCACTCCCTCTTTTTTTAAATAATTTATATATAGCTCATGGCAACTTCTTATGCAATTTATTGCAGTCGTTTTTTTGGTTGGCCAGGGCCAATTTCGCATATTTCTGTGGGTTCCAAACTATTTTTAATACCGAAATGTCGAGCCAGATTTAAAGTACTTTGAAGATATATTTAAATTAGGTTAATGCCCAGTAAAATAGGAATCTGAAAATGTGAAAAAATTCAGAAATTATAAAGTAATTGCCAATTTGTCATCTATATTTATATTTACAACCCATTTCATATTACTTTCAAGATTTGCAGGCGTCTTGAAAGAGTTGTAGCCCATCAGGGCGTAGAAAAATAAGTAGGCCTGGATTGGGTATTCTTCAGAAAAAATAAACTGGGCTCATTTTCACAAAGAAAAAATAGCTGGGCTGGTCACATGGTGAACATAAAATATAAGCCTGGGCTAGACGGGCCACAACCCAGTTCAAACCCTGCTCCGTCTCAACAATGCCAAACAACAAAAAATACTGCTCGAGTAGCTACGTCCCAGGTGTCAGCCAATCTTGTGTTGTTCTCTTGTCTATTGACTATATACGCTCACAATGTCGTGGGTCCCAGATGTCAGGAAAACACTAGGAGGAAGCATTTTATTTTTCCATACGCTGACGTGGTGGGCCCCTACTGTCATCCTCTCCACGTACTTCTGCCGATTCCTGTTGTTTGTTGACCATGTTGACAACGCGAGAGGGCAGCGCTGCGGCGAGCGCACCAAAGCGCGCGGAGGACGTCGGCGTTAACGATTTAGGAGACGGTGGGGCGGCGATGTGTGCGCTGAGGCGCAGCCAGCCGTGGGAGGCGGAAGCAGGCGGCCCCGCCGGCGCTGGTTTGGCTTTGGCGGCTGGAGGAAGACATGACTGAAGAAACATGACACACTGTAAAAGCAGCAGGAGTACTTAACAACCTTAACTGAAACCAGCAGGGGCACTTAACAACCAAAGCTGAAAGCAGTATGAGTACTTATACAGGTTCAACCCTACAAAGCATGCCTCGAACAGTGCTAGTTTGCCTACAGTTAACCAAGGGTGAGGCCGCCAAGCCCCAGGACAAGGCCCAGGCGCCACCCCGCGCATCCACAACCTTCTGAAAGCGGCTTCATCTCGCAACGCGGTCAATAAACAGGATATTCGCTTTAGAGCCATGGAAAAGCATGAACATAATCTTCTGTCCTATTCTCCAAGATGGACGGGCCTTCATTATTTGAGACCACCCATGAATAAGTATCTTTTCACCTCCAAGGGGAATTGAGTAGGTCGACATAAACATCATGTTGTGACCAGGCGCAAGTCTGACCCGACCATGGTCAGGCATCTGTATAGGAACAATAGAACTCGGCAGTTCCTGTTTCAAGAAGATCACAGCTGTAAAACTGTGTATAAGCAATAGTTTATGAACAACATATATAACAGAAAATAGCTCGTACCATAAGTTTCTCGACACAGTTGGACCTGTTCAACGAGTGCAGCAGTGGCACACATATCCCACGTGGCCTTCCACCATTGAAACGCCCCACAAGGACCTCAAGACGATCAATAAAGTGTAGGAACTTGTGGATGTCGATCCAGTCAACTTCAGTGCCATTAGTAACAGCCGAGTTATTACAGAGTAACAGACGAGTAGACTGCTTAACTCTGAAAAAACCTACACGTGCCACCAATTATAAGAAAATATTAGTTAGAAGTAGCATCTTCGTGAGAGATTCGTTGCTACTTCTAAAGTTAAATTGTGATTAGTTAGACAGAATAAGTGGATTAAGAAGTAATCGAGGCAACAAGCAAGAACCAGATGCAAAACTAACATGGATGAACAATTGGAACGACGTCGGGGTGGAAGATCGCAGTGAAGATGAGACCAGGTTCTGCTATTTCCATCAACATTCGTGCGCCAACTTTCAGTCCGTAACACTTGAGAAAGTTTATCCAAGTTCGGCCATAAAAAAAGCAGCGATCTTCTTGGTTCATGAACCCAACTCGGAACTTATATCCATGGCTTGTCTTCACTATGACCAGTAAACTAGTGTATTCAGTTATGGCAAGGCCGAGCATCTTGACTACTATGTGTTCTGGCAGAGCAAATAATACACTGCAGGAAAATAATATGAGAACACAACATGTTCAAGAAACCCCCACCCTCCCGGATAGAAAAGAGGATCCTAGGAACATACTGTCCACGTTTCAAAATCCTGTGTTAGGATGAGAAGGAACAAGTGTGGCGTCTCGCCGAGGGCGCAGAAACCTGTAGGGTACTCGCACTTTGGGCACTGCAAATGAAACATACTAGATTCAGTAGGAAGAAAAATGCATCAATGGCGGCGGCTGCCATCCTAGGATTACCTGCGACCAAGGGACTTGGATTTATCAGGGATGGATGAAGAATTCGTACCTGGTTCTCCATGAGAAAACCCTATGCAATCGCCGAGAGGGGGTTTTCTCTGAACAAGCAGACGAGGGAGAAGGGGATTCAGGCCCAGTGAAATATTGCCGCTTCGTCCGTCCAGCTTACTGCTAAAGCTGGAAAGGGGGGGTTGTGATTTGACGGCTCATTGGGAATTACTGCGGCGCTACAACCGGGGTGTGTCTACCGTGAAGTTGTGCACTCTAATTTGTGCATATGGCACGTGGACCCCGTTGCCGGTTGCCCCACATATCAGCGAAAGGAAGTAGAAAGAGAGGAGTAACTAGTTACACATAAATATATTTTTTGACAAAGAGATACTCCCTCTGTAAAGAAATATACAAATCTTTTATATCACAGGCTCACCTTGCCGAGAAATATACACCCTCTGCAACGCACAGGCATTATGGGGGTTCAGCTGAGAATATAATACTCAGATAGGCTCACGGTTCTGGACTTTGGGCCGCAGGCCGACCCTGCATGTTTGGGGGCCCGTGTGTTCTACCTCAGCGCTTTTCATATTGCAAGCGATCGGTACGGCGCTGGTTTTAGATGTTGTCGCAAGGCGAATACACAAAATTGAATAAAGCATGGTAGCTGTTGTAATGAAATCGAACGACAGTTCCTAACCAGCAATCAGAGTTGCAATTCTATCAATGATATACCATGTGATAAATAATACTGTCGTACTACTTATACACACAGGACACTTGTTTCACCATGCCAGATTATTACATCAAAATCTCCCGGAGGATAGATCAGTTCGGCAGTTGCGTGCTGCTACTGAAGAATTTCAAAGTTGATTTGGACCTGCTCTCCTTGCCGAGAAAGTTCAATTTTGACATCATCCCCTACCTCAAGATATGATTTAGATTTGAACCTTGACCATCCTTTAGCATCAATCATCATGCGACCATCCTTTGTACTTACGGTATATTGAGCAGGTTCATTCACACCAAGGATGTGCATGGTAATAGAAACTTGGCCGCGGTCGCCCGGATTGTTGAACGACTCCCTCGTTGCTCTAGGAATTCTCTGTTTGCAAACAAGAAGACATACCCAAACAGTTAGATCAACACAGTGAATCATGTGAAACAACATGGAAAGAAAAAAGAACGAAGCACTTGGGCGGCCAATGCTTACCAAGTAGGTGGACATGTCGGTTTTTGTATGGACTTTGGTATATGAAGTGCGAACTGCAGCCCAGTCTGTTGCCGGTGCAACTGCATGGGCCGGAGCAGATGCAAGTGCAAGTGTTGGTGCAGGTGCCGAAGCCGCTGCTGCTGCCGGAGATGGTGCTCCTTGTAGAGCTGGTGCCGGTGTCGGAGCAGGTGCCGGTGTCGATGCCCGATCCTCCGGTAGATCAGACTGACCCGCTGACGTGGTCGGTGCCCAATCCTCAGCTGGATCGGACTGAGCTGCTACCGCTGTCAGTGCTAGAGCAACTGTCGATGCTCGATCTGTGCTATGATCAGCTTTCTAACTTGACTAGGATCCATGACCGTGATCCAGTTTTTTCTTCATTTCTTTTAAACACGAGAAGGACTAATTGTGGCGTTTTTGTTAAACCAAACTGCAGTTCATCATAGGGATTCAGCTTGTACTCAGACAACAGACTGATCCAATTTTTTCCAGTAATATAAGTGATGGACAGTGCCTTCGTTACTGACACGACATAAGAAGTGAAACCTACAAAAATAGCCATCGTAGAGCAAACCAAACGGTTTATTCTGTGATGAATGTCACATGGCAAAACCTGCATCGTAAAATTGCAGGAAAAGAAAGAAAACATGACATTAAATCAATAAGATTTAGACAGTAAATCAATAAGATTTACTTGATGTGACACGAGTGAATCCTTACCAGGAAATCACTATGTTGAAGTACTAATAGAAGATTGATCGTCCAACTACGCGTGGCATGCAGGGGGCCCGCCTACTCCCACAAGCAGGACAGTCCAAAGGTCACAAATTGTATGGACCGAACATCCATGGGATTGGAAATCCTGGTGGGTGCGATAAACCCTGCAATGCATACAGATATTGGAGTGTAACCATAATTGATAAACCATCCTCACAAAAAATATAATCTGGATACTTCAAATATACATACTGAATTGAGTGGACAGACATTAACATAGACATTAACATAGACCGTTCACACACCAAAAGCGGCAGTACTAATAAACAATACAGGGTTCACAAACACAAATCAAGTACTGAACATATTACTTACTACAGACAAGCAAAGTTGCACTAACTAAACTCTGCAGACTATTTCTTGCCACCGACCTACGGGATGAACCCCGCATAACTGACTAGGCCATGGACTTCGTGTGAGATGTCTACATGCACCATCACCATCTTGTCAACCTTGGAGAACCTAACAGAGTGGTCTTTCCACTCATAAACATGATGATGAAGACAGGCCACATCAGATTTGTTGGGAAGCTTTAAAAGAACCACACCCTTCGGAATCGAAGGCACAGCCAGGAAATTGTTGTGGTCAAGTACAGCCTCGAGAACACGCCTGGCAACAATGCTACAGGAAAACACTAGTTCAGGACATGTGGCGACAAGGACACAGCAACTGGATAGTTCAGCAGTAGAACTCATCATCAGGTCTTCCAGTTCACACGGCATGACTTTGAGAACTTCATCTCCACCGCGGACCTGGCTCTAATTCAAACAGAAACCATATTTTGTTACTACCTCCGTTCAGAAATATAAGATGATTTTCGATATTATACTCCATATATGACTACATATACGCACGGAAATGAATGAACAAAGACACTAGAACATGTCTTCAAAGGCATGAGAGCAGAGGGATTACATGCAACATCCATAACACAAGTTACTGAGGCAAATATACCCTCTTAAAAGGTAGCATAGATGTTCATAAAGTACTCCCTCTGTCCCAAAATTCTTGTCTTAGATTTGTCTAGATACGGATGTATCAAGTCACATTTTAGTATTAGATACATCCGTATCTAGACAAATCTAAGACAAGAAATTTGGGACAGAGGAAGTACTTGAAAGTAATCTATAAGAAATTAGTGTCAACCTCTCGCATGTTTTGGTCAAAAGAAGAATTTAGAACCGTCATTTGGCACACTAAAATCACATGCAAGATCACCCAGAAAGTTGTACTACCAGTACTAGTACTGCGTGTTAGATGAAAAACACGATCAAGTTCGAGAAAAAGATCGTCAAGAAGAGACATTACCTGGACTTGCTTAATGAGGGATCCCGGAGAGGGGGGCTTGGATAGGGCGATGGCTTTGAGCTTGTCTGCAGTAGTCTCGGCGGGGTGCTTGCGCTTCTTCGTACCATGAGCCTCGACGGTTTTGGCCAGAGCCATAGACATCACGTCGGCCGGTGCTCCGGCGTCCATCCAAGAGAGGAAGCTGAGAAAGAAGAGTGGAAGGAGGAACGAGATGAGGGAGAAGCGAAGCGAGTGGGGGTTTTCTTCAAGAGAGGAAGCTGAGAGAGAAGAGTGAAATGATGGTTGCTTCGTCCGTCCAACTTACTGCTGGAAAGGAGGGGGTTTTGTGATTTGACGGCTCATTGGGCATTACTGCGGCAGTTCGATCGGGGTAGTCTACCGTCACTCTACTACGGAGTAATTTAGTGCATGGCTGGTGGACCCAGGTGCTGGCTATCCCACACGTCGGCGAAAGTGAGCAATTTAGTGCATGGCTGGAGGAGGATCCGCACGGTAGAGCGTGTCCACTGTTTTTCTGAAGAAAAAAATGATTACAGCAAGCGTTTCCACTCTTACGACGGAGGAGTGCGAAACACGGCAGCCACTTGAACATACACAGTGCTCCTACTACTAGGCATGTGCAGTGGTTCATACGTCAGTACTACATAATCTTGTTGCTAGTGTAGTAAGATATGACGATAACAACTGATGTTGTGCGCATGTCAACTACTCCTATATGTAACATAGTACCGCTTTTTCGACTGTCCGGTCGAGAATGAACGGTGAGATCAATGTTAACAGAACTAGGTCCACAGCGCACGGAGAGTACGGTGGTACAGTACTCCACGAAACATGAACCATATGAAGCATGAATAGTGTTAGGCAGGGTGTATGAAGGGTGCACGGGATGGGAGCAAAAGTTCCCTTCTCGACCCACTTTTGGGTGTTTGGCCGAGTGCATGAAGGGTGCATGAGTCCACACTAGTAGGTCGACAAAACTACACGAAGAGGAAACAACTATATTGAGATGAGAATGCAACCAAACACACCGACACGCTTTGTGCTACAGTGACTGATCTGCACCGTCTGAGTTTGATCCAACGGTCATGTTGCACCGAGACATGGACATACCCATGCAGAGGGCGCCTAAACACCACCGAAGTCCCTTTGCTTCTCGAGGCGCACGACGTTGGTGATGCAGGGTGCAACCGCCCGCAGAGCCCGCTCCCGGTCGATGGGAGCCAGCTCGTCAAAGACGGCGTCCAATGGCACGAATGGATTCCGGTGACGGAGCCCTGAAAGGATTCGCCCGGCAACGGCGACGGCAGCCCACAACCCCTCCTTGTCCAGCTCAGCCCCCACCATCGTGCGGAGACGGCTCAGCTCCTCGGAGATATGGGTGAAGAAGGAGACCCGGTAAGGAAGCCGCAGCTCGTTGAAGTCAACCGGGTGGTCGAACGGGTTTAGCCCGACGGCCGGCATCATCGCGCTGGCACGACGGTAGGCATCGCGCAGCCGCTACACGTGCGTGGCAACTTGGTTCACCAAGTGGCTGAGGCGATCCTGGACCTCGTCATGATCGGCCCGCTCGCGCTCCAGCCGGCTCCCCTGACGGCCTATCGTATCTCCCGCTTTCTGCGGCAACACCGCCGACACCTCGAGCATCTTTGTGGTGGACGCCTGCCGCTTTCGAAGCTCCGTGAACTCCCGCACATAACGGAGGAGCATGGCACTCCTCTCCTCCTTGAGCTCACAGAGCTCCACGTCCTTGGCCTTGAGCTCCGCATCCTTGGCATGGAGCTCCTGTGTCAGGCGCCTCACCTCGGACTCTGTGATCTGCTGCGCCGCCATGGCACCAGGTAGAAGCAATGGGGAGAGGAATCAAAGGGGGCGAAACGGCTGAAAGGCAATGCAATCTACAGGAAGGCGGAGGGAGCGGGGAATCTTTTGGTTTTCACCATGGTAAAACACCAGTCGGCGACTTCTCACATCAGGGAGCAGTGGGTTTTAACAGGCGGAGTCATCGTGACTAATTGCTGCCGCACCTGCTCCCGTCAATCAAAAAATTAAAAATCCCGCCACGCCTGCTCCCATCAATCAAAAAATTAAAAATCCTGCCGCACCCAAACACCAGAGCAACGCCGCGGTGGATATTTAAGTTTACCTGCCGGCATGTAGATAAAAAAAGGGGTGAAAAAACAAATGTGGCGGCGGCCTAGCTAATCGGTCGAACTAGCCCAACTAGCTAGCCATCGTGCTTCACTGATGTACTCGGCGGGAAAGGTGGTCTTTCATGATTTGATGACTCATTTACTTGCTTCGGCGCTACGACCGAGGAGGACCCAGAAAACGCGCGGTAGGACGTCCCACGTCAGGAAGAATATATGCGTGCACCACCCGGGAGGACCCCGAAACCGCGCGGTAGGGTGTGCCACGTCTCGGCACGGAGGAAAAATGTGCATGTAAAAATATACTGTATGAGACGTAGTACCTATGCTTCGACCTCGGGACCCAGCTAGTTGGTCAAAAACACCCCACTAGCCACACAGCTTCATCATGCAAACGTGGCACGAAGGATAGATGTGGTTAGCTCCGTCTCGACCAGCCACAACGTCTCTTGTTCTAGGCGATTCTTCTATTTTCCAAGCTTTTTTTAGTTGTAATAACACCACGGCAAGCTAGCACCGCTCTTCATGTGTGCCCGTGCAAAGGTTAGACGATGGAGAGAAGAGAGATTGAGATCGCAGACCTGGGACGCACCAGTAAGTGAGACAACGGTCATGCACGTGTTGACGAGGCACTCCCTCTACTCTACTCAATGCAAGTACTGTATAAAATCAAGTTACGGGACAAAGCCAACAACCGTTCGTTTTTTCAGGCTATCGACTTACGCTTTGTAGTCCAAGTTGCCAGTTCGAATCTCGTCTTTCAGATTTGTTAGTTTTAGGTCCAAATTTGATTAATGACAAGTGGGACCCCCGTGTGTTGTTCCGATATTTTAGTGTAGGATGGTTTTTTTGAACAAATACTTTGCGCGGTTAGACAAGTAACGGCACGAGTTACACGTATTTTGCAAGTTTACGAACAAAAATGACAGCGGCATAGAATATCACATCCACCCCGCAGCTTAGATACTATGGTGATACGAGTTTTTACACCGTTGGAAGTGAGATCCAATGGCTTGGGAGTAGTCTCTGTAATTATGCGCAATTTCCAAACTCTCCAAAGGTTTTTTGCAAATAAAACATTCATGCCTCGTGTGTGCCGCTGCATCTTCAATCCAACGGCTCCCCGGTGCTCATAATAGGTGCTCCCCGTAGCTTAATTACCCGCTACGGTGATATGAGCATCTAGGTCGTATGATCAGTGCTCAGATGGCACATGCGTAGTACTTGTACTTTCTGCGCATTTCCTAAACTCTATCAGCCGTATATTGCAAAAACATTCAAACCTCCTATTGTGGGCCGTTAGATCTCAGTGAACTCGTATCACCATAGAATCTACGGTGCGGGAGCACCTCATACTCTCCCGTGCGAGAAAACATAAGGTGCTATTGCAGCTTGGATGCTACGGTGATACGAGCTTGGAGGTCGTTTGATCTGAGATCCAATGGCATCTGAGCAGTCTTTGTGCTTGTAAGCAGTGGCCGAACTCTTTTGGGGCTTTTCTTCAAAAAACCATTCGAACCATCGAGGAGGTGTTGGGTCACAAATCCAACGCCTCTGAAGAGCTTGTATCACCAAAGCATCTAAGGTGTGGTAGCACATGATATTCTTACATACAGGAGAATATGATGTCCTCCTTCATCTTAGATGCTACGGTGATACGAGCTTCGAGGTCGTTGGATATGGGATCAAAGGGCATCTAAGTAGTTTTTGTACAAATTGTGTGCAATTCTCAAACTCATCAAGGTTTCCTGCAAAAATATTAAGACACATCATGTGAGCTTCTATCTCTCAGATCTACAAGCTCCAAGCAACTCGTATCGGCATATAGCATCTAAGGTATGGGGGGCACATGATATTCTCCCGGGGAGGAGGGGTGGGGGTGCACAACCAATCGGTGGTTGGGAGGGTGGGGACAAATATAATCTAAACAACCCTAAACAGAGCTCCACAATTTTATCTAAGGTCGAGGGGTTGACCCCCGACAATCATAGCTCCGCCTAAACACAACATTTGCATGTACTGTAGTACTAGACTTAATATTCATGTTTCAGTTTCATGTTCATTTTAAATATTGAACTGAGGACCATGGATATCTTACATTTTACTCCCTTCGTTCCTAAATATTAGTCTTTTTAGAGGCTTCAAATGCACTGGCACATACGGATGTATATAGACATATTTTAGAGTCTAGATTCACTCATTTTGCTCCGTATGTAGTCACTTGTTGAACTCTCTAAAAGACTAATATTTAGGAATAGAAGGAGTATTTTTGAATTCGTGTCATACATGCATGGTTTGGAAAAATAGATGCACTATACTTATTGTATTGTTGTTGTGTTCGTGCGTGTGTGTCTCTCTCTGTGTGTGTGTGTGTGTGGTCATATGCTTGATACATACAAAGTTTTCTCACCTCCATATTGTTCATCTTTTAAATTTGAATTTGCATTGGAAAACTTACTAGGGATACCATGAAATGTGAAATCCACATTCAGATCACTATATCACAAACTCACTCTAATTCAACAACTCGTCATAAATCAATTACCACGTTGAGATTAGTATTTGCAAGGAAAATACGGGTATTGTAATACACATAGATTCGTTCGGCAATTTAAAAGGTTCCTTTTGTATTCTCGAATGGTAGGACCCAACGGCGTACCAGCCAGACCTTGGCTCGTGTTGATCCTAAAAACAAAACCGGGATCGTGTCCTTTGGTGGCTTGCGTGGTACGCACATTAGGCAACCCCAACCAGTCGAGCCTCAGCGTTTCAAGTCGAAATATCTGGCGGCCAGAATTCCAGCCCTAGGAAATTCCCCTCATGAACCCGGTCCATAATGAGTGACGATGAACAACGGAGGGATGCTTTAGTAACTAGACAATGTTACCTACCGTGCCGAGCACGGTTCAATTCCCTCGGTCGCCGCTCGTCAAGGTCACCCGTCAACTGCATTGCCTAGTACTACTACTGCTACACCAGGATGAGCACAGAATTGAGCCCGTTTGTTCGTGCCTAGTACTTGAGTTAATATATCAGGCAATGCACTGGTACGGAGGGATTATCCTTTTACTCTGCATATATAACTTGTCTGAAGTCTAACTAAGCAAATTGTTTGACCAAATCCTTTCTTAAGAAATACAACAGGATAGATGTACGGCTTGAAAATTTATTGCATGATGCAGGTTATGATATTGTTTCGAATCCTGGATCTTAAATTTCAGAAAATCCAAAAGTGAGCATAAATTCTTGAAAGTAAGCATGGTCACGTGATATGGCACAAATATTACTTCGTAAGTTTTTTCTTCAATTTGAGACAAGCTGCTTATGACAAGTTGCACAAATGAAGAGCCAAGGTATTTTGGAACAAAGACCTGTCACGTTAAGGCGAACGCTTTCACTATTGAAACCGTGGGCGTTTACGTGCCGCCACAAGTCCCCGCTTCTCATCGGCAGGTGCCGTCCGAGCAAGCGTGTGAGTCGACGGGAGGCGTGCGAGCAGACCGCTGCGCTGGCTGTCAGGGAGGCGTGCGAGCAGACCGCTGTGCAGGCTCACTGGGAGGCGAGCCCTTTGACCAGGCTCCACCTCCCAGCGTCGTCCTAACTGCTCCCACTTTTAATGTCGCCGGCGCCGCAGTTTAAAATCAACCCCGCACTACCCGATATCGCTACAATCCTCTCTCTTCCTCTCCGATTCTCCTGTCGTCTACCTCCAACTAGCCTGACCTAAACGTACGCCATGCTGCATAACGATGGTCTGCCCTTAGTGTTCCAGTTTCCTGAGGAAGACACCCAGCCGGAGTCTCAAGAACATAAGGCGCTTTGGGACGAGCTTGAACTGGCCTTGCGGCAAGACGCCGCACCTGTCCCCGCTCCCGTTCCGGCTCCCGTCGCCCCGACTGCGCCAGCGCCCATCCCCGTGGCATTGATGGGCTGGGAGCCGCACATTGTCGCCGAGCTTGATCCCATGGGGTTCCATGAGGTCCCCGCCGACTTTCACGCGCCCGTGCACCTGCCAGCGCATGCGCCTGCGCGTGCACTGATGCGCACGCCCGTGCACCTGCCAGCGCATGCGCCTGCGCGTGCACTGACGTGCGCACCCATGCCGGTGCTCGTGCACACGAATGTTTCCGCCGCGCCATTGACAGTGCCTGTCCCCGCGCGGGTGCCAGTGCCCCCCTTAGCGGCATGGATGACCGTCGTCGACCGCTTCCTTGCACCAACGCCAGTCGCCTCCTCCCGCCAGTTGACTCGCTCCGAAGTCCAGAACATCTTGGCCTTCCTTGAAGCTAGGCCAACGTCCAGGAGTACGCCAACAACGGCGCAAGACACCGCCGTCGCCGTCGGTAAGTGGCCCGACGACACACAGAGCACGGCAGAGGAGCCGCTTCCCACCGCGAGACGCCCCCACCGCCGCCGCTAATCTAAATTTGCCATGAAAAACGTTCGGATTGCCATGCTTAAAATCCGAACATTTATCATTTCCGTTTATTTTATATCGATCGTCGTATAATTTAAAGTCGGAGTCAGACTGAAAGAAATGTATGGTTTGATCGATTGAATGTTCTGCTAGAGCTGTATCAAATTAAATATAAAACGTCATCAAGCCACATGTATTCCTTGTCATCCAAGGACCTAGACTGCTTCAATGTCGAGCGCTCAACACGTTTAGCGTGCAGTTAATTTCATGCCAAAAATAGTGCTAATGACATGACAACACGCAAATAATATCCTAGTAGTTAATATCCGCCCCTCGGTGTGTAGTTTGTAGCACTTTAATTTGTGGGTTGAAATTTGTTCCATTCCAAGTGGACGATCAGTGTGTAGTTTTGTAGCTTATTTATAATAATTAAAGAGAACAACACAGTTTTTTCAATAATACCATGGTGCGACGTTGAAGGCGAGAAAGGACGTGCCAGAGAGGGATGACCGAGCCAGAGGGAAATCAACTAGGGGAGTTGCGTGGGTTGCAACGGTGTTTGGAGTAGTTGTGGGCCGAATGCTACGAAAATATAATCTAAACCGACCGGAATAAATGCCTACACAAATTAATCCAAGGTTGGAGTGCCCCTCGCAATGTAAATAGCTCCGACTTTGCGAGGGATGGAGAGGTAGTAGCTTCAACGCGTGGAAGATACGGTGTGAGAAAGCGAGGTCAATCGAGAGACATATAGATAGAGAGACAAAGTGAGTGTGGTCCGACATTCATTGAACAAATATATATGCTCTGGAGAGATATTGTCCGATTGAGCTTTCTGGCAAGGGTGAGGGCTGTAAGATAGAGCTTGAGAGATGATCCAGTCACAGACGTGTAGATATATTTTGTGCGTGGGAGGAAGCAAGGTCAACCGATCACATAGGGTCGCCGTGCGATCGAAAGAGTGAGACGGGTTGGAGAGAGTGACCTAGATAGACGATGTGCGTGAGAGAGTATACAATGTGAATAGGTCGAATTGGGCTCAAACATGGCGATATATCGTTTTTGTCCGAGAAAGAGCAAGGTCAATCGAGACATACGGAGAGAGAGAGAGAGAGAGAGAGATTGAGTGAGCGTGGCCCACCATGAGGTCGAAAGAGTGACGGCGGCTTGGATGGACTGACCTAGATAGACAATCTGCGTGAGAGAGTATAGAGTGTGTCGATCGAGGCCTGAACAGGGAGATATATCATTTGTGTATGAAAGAAAACGAGGTTAAACGAGACTTAGATAAAGTGAGCGAGATTGAGCGAGTGTGGCCCGCCGTGCGGAAGAAAGAGTGAGACAGTCTCGAGGGAGTGACCTAGATATACAACGTGCGTGCGTGCGGACAAGAGGTTGGGGGGCTAGATAGGCAATGCATGTATTTAGCGCGAGAGGGTGAGAGGGAGAGGGGGGAGAGAGAGAGCTCGGCATGGGGTGCAATGGCGGGTGTGTGAGGTAAATACATTTGGTAACAGAGTGGAAAAAGGGGTTGTGTAGTTGAGAGACTTAGAGATCGAAACATGGAGAGAAAGAATGAACGTGTGTTGGAAACCGATAGCTTCCTAAGGTGGTTAGGAGTGGAAGATTGACCGATACAAGAAGTATATAGCGATTGTGCGAGGGGGGGGGGCTAAAAACAACATTTGAATGTAGATAGTACGAGACTTAATATCGATGTTTCAATTCGGTGTACATTGTAAGATTTGAACCGAGGACCAGGCATACGGGTAATTATTTCGAATTCGTGCCATACTAAGTTTCGAAAAGTTGACATTGACTCAGTTTGTTGTGCTATTTTGTAGGTCATATGTTTGAATCAATCCAAAAGTTCTCTCACTACCATGGTGTTCATCATATACATATGAATTTGTATTAAAAAAAGTAGCGTGGATACAGTGAAATGCGAAATCCACGTTACAATTGGAGATCGCTAAGTGACACACACTGTAATTCAAATAACTAACTACGTGACACACACTCTAATTAAAATAACTAATTATGTGACACACACTCTAATCCACGTTAGCGTGGGTACCGTTTCGATTTTTTTCAAATAACTCCTCATTAATTAATTTATAGTACTCCCTCTGTTCACTTTTATAAGACCTTGAAGACATTTCAGACAATGTGCAAAACAGTTCATTTTAAGTTGTCTGAAACGACTTACAAAAGTGAACGGATGGAGTATCTCGTTTCGAATGACTAATTATTGCAAGAAAAACATGGGCATGGTAATACATACAGATTCGTTTGCAAATAGAAGAAGATTCGTTTGCATTCTCAAATGTAGGCGCACCAGGCAGACCATGGTCGTGTCGGGGTGGACGCTGCTTCAGTGCCTTAAAGGCAACTGCCTTTGGGTCACTGACATGTGGGCCAGCCACCTGTTGGGCCCACATGTCGTGGACACAAAGGCAGGTGCCTTAAGGCACCGAAGCATAGTCCTGTCGGGGTCGTCGCGTGTGTCGAACGGACGCGTAGCACCCAGCCACCCACCCCCCTCCCCCCCAAAAAAAGGACGACGACAATATAAGTTCGCGCTTCCACGTTTCGGATTGAAATATTTGGCGGCCCCAATTCCAGCCCTGCAAAATCTCTCTTCTCCACCGTCCCCTTCCGCGCCCAGATTGCTCAAATCCCTAATTCGCCGCAAACCCTCGAATCGGCCCTCGTCTCGTCTCTTTCCCCACCGTTCCCCACCTCTGTGCCGGACGACGACGACGAAGACGACGGTCGCGCTTCACCACCGCACCGGAGCTACCTCATCTACACCCTCGTCCACCGCACTGGGTGGTCCACCGACAACGTCGGCCGCTGCAACCGACGTGCCTCACAGACACCGAGTTCCACCGCATCAGGTACGCTTCACCGACGCCGTCTCCCAGCTCACCGGGGCTACTTCACCGAGCACATCGTCGCACCTCCGCCCCCCGAGTCCGTTGGGGCTTCACCAACGGTCTCGTCCACCGCATCGTAGCACTCCGCTGGCACTCAAGATCTGCATCCCTGCGTGGCCAGCCAACGCCAGCGCATCACCCTCAACGGCTCTGAAGTGACCCGCACTCTAGCTAGGCGAGCATGCCCAATCGCCGGCCCGAACTAGGTATCCACACATCACTCCCTTGTGCACTATTCCGACGATGTTTGGATATCCTTTCACTGCTCTCTTAGCTTACACACCTATGCAACTCTGACTTTAACTCTTATTTCTTCTGGAGATATCATCTGAAACAAGCAAATCCATTTTTTAGCGAAGCATGACGGCGCTACGGGATCTGGTACACATCCTGCACACCCGTATAACCTTGTAAGTATCCGTCCTCAAAAATGCAGAGGGGGATGCAAGGAGCACAAGGCCTGCACATCCAAGCAAGTGGTAACATCGACTTGTACATGGAACATCCCAAGCGCAAGTAGAGCTGTAGTGAGCCTGTACAATGAGCTAGCGTAAGTCCCTGCATTTCATTTAATTCGTACTGGCATTCGTGTATGATTTGTGTGCAGTGGCTGATTCGCGAATTCAAGTTACCAGGGGCGAACATTTAACTTAAAAAATACGAAGGCACTTACACTCCGGAAATCAACATAACTTGAGAAATGTGAAGCTACATGCACTTTGAAAACCAGCTAAAGATCCAAAGTAGTTCAGATTATAAACACTAAATGATGCAAGCACCAAAAAACACAAAATGCAACATGGTGTACAAGGACTACAAACATGGTCTGTACCTGCTTGAATTATTCGTTCTCTGGCTAAAAATATCGAAGTGTAATTGCACGTATAACCAGTGCGCAAACTGCATATCAATATATCTATCCTGCACAAGTATGCCAATAGTTTTAAACAACAGATTAGAAAAGTATTTATGCTGTGTTGTCATGATACGGGGACTTTCTGGTAGATGGTCTCGACGTTTCCTCAAGCTATGAAAATGCACTATAATTTGCTTGTCATCAATGCCTGCAAATCTCTGTCTCTCTCAACATAGTAGATCATCATTAGACACTAAATCCTTCAATGAGCTTGCAAAATGCTTGCATTAGATCCCTCATTAGACACTATATGTTCATCACGAGGAGCATGTAAAATGTTTGCATCAAATCCTTCATTAGCAGTGTGTTCATTAGACACTTCCGGCTCAAGAACAACATGAGCTTGTATGTTTGCACCGGAAACTTGATTGGATATATCAGATTCAGTCAGTTCAGTATTGATTGGGGGAGTTATAAAATAAGTAGAAATTGGTTTCATTTTCTCATAGATTCCCTACATACAAGCAGTTTTACAACACCGTCAGGTTTAACTATTGGCCAGAAATTGAAGAGTTGAATTAGATATAATCAGGGATGTGATGTACCTGCTCGTTGCGCATGCTACTCTTGCAAGCTGCGACTGTCCGTTTGCGCAAGCTCGATGCCATGCCCGTGCTGCCGCCGCTGCCTCCCACGCAGGCTACACCCAGGGTTGGATCTTCATCTTCTTGTCCTTCCGTTCGCTTGAAGCCCGGCGACCGCCCTCCAACGAGGGCACGAGGAAGTGTTGTGTCGGTCTATCCAGCGGCGGCTAGGTTAGGAGCGAACCAGACCGGAGGCTAGAGCGAATGAATTGGGATTTTTCCTGCTGTCGATCGATATGGGAGGCGCTCGTTTGGGCCGCGAGCCTGCTATAGGGCCTGCCATGCACTTATGTTATTGGCCCATCCAAATTGAAACATTTTTCTTCATTTTTTACATTGCCAGCTCGTGCGTTGGGACGAACAAAACTAACGTGGGCCAACTTGGATGACTCAAACTAGGTGCACACTTTCCAGCCACCTGAGGCGGCCGCCCATACCAGCCCCTATGGTGGCGTCGCCCCTTTTTGCGTGTATGATTGGATAGTGAAAAATATTCCGGTGGCACTTTTGATTTACCCACAGAATGGTTGAATTGGTTGTTTCTATGAACTGAGTTCGCCAATAATGTGAAGGATGCCAGTCTTTTCATCCTATTGTAGATTGCTTAGATCTCGATATGCCAAAAGTAATCGCATGAAATATACAGTAAAAGCCAGTGTGATGTGTTTGGCTACAACTAGTCTGACTACATGTCCTCATATAACATATCAAGGACGCACCATCTTACCAGATTAACCATTCGACTTATCCATGCAGTGTGGGAAGAAAGAAGTATTGGGACTGCGTATCCAAGCAATTGATGCCATGGACTCCTTCGTACAACCTTGTAAGCGAAAAATAAGTTGCAGTGTGCCTGTACAAAGAACTAGTGTAAGTTCAGTTACCTGCTTCTCGGAATTTTAGTTAGCCACTTATTGCAAAATTGTTCGATTACGTTGCTTGGCTTAATTTAGTTTGCTACTGATTACATAATGGCACAGCCTGTTAATCATATTGTAGACTGCGCCTATCTATGTGTTTGATACTTACTGTTAAGAATTACCTGTTTGCCTTAACTTAAATATCTACTTGTTTGTTTAACTGCTTTTCTGCTGCAACAGCGGGTTATAATGATGTTAATAACTACTTTTCAGCATCCAATTGAAACTCTTTAATTCCTTGTTTGTTTAACTGGTTTGCTATTATAACTCCCAGTTGAGATGTTTTGCTAACTTCAACTATTCTGAATCCAATCGGAACTTTAATGGAAAAACAGGTTAGCCCAAGATCAAAGAGCGAGGTGCCCATAGACATTGCATCATCCCACAATAGTGGCACCGGCCCAATCGTGCATTATGAATTGCCAACTGCTGATGCTCTAGAGGCTAAACTAGTGGTAGAAAGAGATTCTGCTTCTGCACTTAGAGATGAAGTTGACATGTTGAGGAAGCAAACAGCACAATCACAAGCAGTACTCAAGACAACCATTAAATATTTGGTGGATTTCAAAACGAAACAAGCCGAGACTGACCAGATTGTTAAGGTCCTGAAGGAAAAAAGGAAATTAAATTCCTACTTGGTAAATCATAGGTGAAATGTTCTTTCCATAGTTGAATAACCTTTGTGTTGTCTGTTCATGTAATCAATCAAACCATTTGTTTTAGAGATCATGTAATAATTGTTTTTTTTGTTTTTTGGTTTGTAATTTTATTTGAGCACAAGTTTGTATTAATTGATAAGACTCGGAGACATTTCATTTGGATTGCTGTGCCAGACCTACAAATATGCCAATCGGGCTGAATGTGCATTCATCAATAGTAGTAGTATAGATGGACCATAAGTGGCACGCATCGGAAAGGGCCAAGATGCTGGCTAAAAAAAGGATGCTGTTGTAGCCAAAAAAAGTACAGCGGCCTGGCTTATGTATGTTAGTTGATATTATTGATCCATATACTCTATAAGTGTTTATATGTCTGTTAGTTCTGTACATTCTTGGTTGATTGACTCGGTATTTGAATCTTGATACATCGCTTGTGTACATATCTAAATGGGAGTACACATTATGCTGCGTGTGACATTTGAGTTGGACATGAAGTGTTCCAAATATTCAAATTCACCTTAAACTGGATTCTAGTTTCTGAATTTGAGTATCGGCATTTGTAAACCATATTCATATATGACAGTGGAATACATCTTTGTCGTCCTTTTGAAGATATATAAAAACACATAGAATGATTTATAAAGATTCATATAGGAATACAAAATGGATTCGAATTTAGTTTCCAGGGTAAACGTGGATGCTTATTGTCCCAAAATTCGAAAGAAGCAGCAAATGTCCACTCCCACGTCGGCTGCCCGAAGCGAAGTGTTTGGGAGATGGAAATTACTCTCTACCCATTACACGGACAATCCATCGGCCCGATTTCCGCTGCTCTAAATAGGGGTAGGTTAGTAACTTCAATTAGACGTGACACGACCGCCTCTGAGCCCATTCCGACACGGTCGGCGTCAAACATGGGCGGCAAAACTCATTTGACTCAAGCTCGTCCGAAAGACCTCTGTTTATCCCTCCATTCCCCATTCATACACGGTGGACGGCAAAACAAACTCGACTCGGCCGAAATTGATGTAGGCAAATATTTTCAATAGGGGCAAGTTTGTAACTTCACCCAGACGTGACACAACCTCCCTACCTGTCAGCCCCGTTCAGACACCGTGGGCGCCAACCATGGGCGCCAACCACCCTCTCCTCGCCCGAAATCGCTCTGGGCAAATATTGGCGAGATGCGAGATTACCGTCCTATCCCCAACTGACGAGACGTCCAAATTTTAAACGGGGGCTAAGTTCGTAACTTTCCCATATTTCAGACAGGCGCGTCCCAAAAACATGGTTCCCCGTACCTCTCCCTCCATTTTCCCATTCATACACCGTCCACGCTAGAACACCCCATCCCAACACCAGCCTCCGTCCGCCACCCCATCCATCGCCGCCGTCCTCCACCACATTCATCGCCACCGTCCTCCACCATGCCAGAGCGCCTACCAAGACCGCGTCGTCCACTGCTAGAGATGGACGTTTCTCATCCACGGCGACGGACCAATAGCCTTGCATCGCGTCCTCTCGCTTCATCGGCGCCGTCATCCTCTTTGTCGGGGCCGCTCACACGACCTTCTCTTCCACCGCAACGGGACTTATCCCCCGATGCACCCGTCTACCATCGCAGATCTGCTTCAACGCCACCGATAGCTATCGCACCCCCGATGCCTACACGGCGCCGCAAGAGAGGTGGTACTTCATATCTCCTCAACTTTTTAATCTCAACTAGAAAATAGATCTTAACTAGGTTACTCTACTTTCTTTTCAGCTCTTAGAATTTAGTTCTTAGTTTGAAGAAAACAATGGATGCTAAATATCATTTCTCTGGTTTGCAGCTTCAAATCTGCCATGGCACAGCCATAATACGGTTTAATTGATCATGCTTAGGGTTTAATTGATCATGTTGGTTCCGTGGTGGTTTCTTTAATAGAAATCGGAGGGGAAACCCTCTTTTGCAAAAAAAATATGCTTAGAGTTTCCCCCTTTTATGATCACTATACGATCAGAATACGTGCTTCGTGTCATAATAACACTGCTCCACCCATCAAGCTAAACAAGCTTAGTTGTTCAAATACGAATCTGATATTATTAAAACAGAGTTGTTTAATTGGTCAGCTAAATGTTCCTAAATTAGTTTCGAAAATGCATGTTCGCCGCTCGGGTGTGTATCTCTACAGGGTGCCCACGGCGGGCCGGCCCACCCTGGGATTTTGGGTCGTCCCAGGCCGCGATTCCCCTCTGTTCTGCTGCGCGCTTCCGATCTCTACTCGCCCCCAGCCGCCTGCCTCGCCGGCGACTTGCCGTCCCCGGACGGCATGACTCTAGGAGGAGACGCCGGACTAACAGGAGGCCAGGAGCCGCTCGCCCAACAGCGTCACCGCTGCCCGGGCGCGCCGCCGTGCCTACCTTCCCAGTCCGTTTAGGGCTCAGGCGTGCAGCACCCCCCAAGCTAACCCGATTTATCCTGAGATACATCCTCAACACTCAGCAGCCATTCCTCATCACCCATTTTCTAATTGATTCATTACTCATTAGGCAGGACTGTCATTAGGGTTTGTTGTGTGGTCAGTGCTACCTACACTTAATGGTTCAGATGTATTTCGGTAATCTTTAGTACCTCTAAATTTCACAGGGTTTTCAAAATTCCGGCCCTCGGAACAGAAACTAGTCATTTTGGATTGTTGGTCGTAGTGACATTGACCTAGATTACTACTGCAAGCCAGGTTTGTTGACAATTTTACTTGTCTTTCTTACTCATTTGATATAATATACAATTATTCACATCGATTGCAAACAATAAGTGCTAGACAAACTTCTTCATTCAGATTTTGGACGGTCTCTTACTGCAGTTACAATTCTGCATACTTGTCCTAGTAAGCTCACAAGTAAATGATTGATTCACTACATCTATGCTTGCCTTGTCATATTTGTTGCCAATATTCTTTTAGGGTGGACCACCCTGTTTCTAAATACTGGAACCGTAGACATGAGTGAATAGTATTTCTCTATGTGTTCTCTTCCATCATGTGTGGGTAACAAACACTGCATTGTATAGAAAGAAAGTGTCATTTCCAGCTTTTACATAGGTTTCGATCTTTTACATGGAATACAATCTGCCTACTTGCTTTGTGTCGCACTACCAACACTCCACCCTTGAAGCTAAACATTACGCCACTCATAATTGCTTAGTTTATTTGTTCAAATATGAATTTCATATGATTCTAATGTTCCTACTTCAGTTTTGAAATGTGTGCCTGCCTGTTATAGAGACATAAGGGGTTTGTATTTCTGTGTGTGGTCTGGTCAGCACGGTTGGGGAGGTGAACTTTGCATATGCAGGGGTTTATAGGGAGACACTCTCCGAGTTGAATCCGCAATGCACATAGATAATCTGACTACTTTTTATGTTTTCATGAATCTCAGATTCTGAACAGCACCATAATGATTATGAGCTTGCGCGCATGAAAAGAATAAAGCAGAACAATGCCATGGCTGTCAAACTTGGCCTTAAGGGACTAAAATCTAGTCTGGATGCAATGCAATGCAAACCCTCTCCACCTACAGATTCATGCTCAGAATATGATCCTAACAGTGATTCTGAGCTAGAGGGAGACCTAAGTCAATGTAGCTCCCTAGTGGAGGAGTCAGAGGAAGATGCCCTATCTTATTCACCCATCAAGGTACTTGCTCTAACTTTCCAAGGTTACATTGCTCGCACATATCTTGCAACTGATGCTTTGCATTGCTTCTACTTTGTTGAACTGCCATTAGCTTAGTTTACACATCGTGTATGTGAATACGCCCTGCCTATCCATTTTCAGTACATATTCAATCTGTCATCATACCATATTTATCCATTCAAATGCTATTCTTGTATATCAGACGTTCAAAAGGAAGAGGGCGATTGCTGATCGTGGAGGAGCACAAGCAAAGTATTTGGAAAAGGTAGTGGCACCTGATAAATCAAATAGCCCATTAGGTGTAGTTGCAATATCACCTGACCCACAAAATACCCCAACTCTAGCAGACTCTAGCCCTACTACACTGGTCATTTCTGATGCCCCAACTCAGCAGACCCCAACTGCAGCAAACAGTATGATTATGCCAGTTGACATAGCACCAGCTGTACGACGCAAAACCCCCATTCCAGCAAAGAGTACACCAAATCCAGTTGCCAAATCCCTTTTCGAACCAGAGAGAGCCCCAATTGCAGCAAATAGGACCCCCGTTCCATTTCTTCCGAGTTTAGAAGATGAAGCTTATGTTGTTGTCAGGAACTTTGTGCGCATCTTTCCTTCATGGAAAGATTATACCGCAGACACAGAACAATTTCCAGTCTTTCTCCGCAACTTACGTGTAAGTAATATACTAATGCTATTCATGGTCATTACTGCATATGTTTCTGCTGACAGAAGACACAAGATTTCATTCTTTTAAATAGGCGAGGAGCAAACTGGATTATGATGACGAGCAAGGGTTGGTTGCGCTTTTCAAGCACTCGTTGATGAATTATCGTTCCTACCTGAGGCAAGTGCACTTCGATGGCAAGTGCTACATTTATCCGATGGTGACTGGAATAATCTTGTTACACATTGGTCTCGGTTGCAGCATAAGGTACTTTCTATGATATCACATCACAATTTGAACTACATTTCTGCATTTGCCTTAATGTCTCACTTGTACGAAAACTATTAGCAGAAGAACATTCGTTCTCAAGGGACCACAGAATCTCGCAACTGTACTGCACACTGCATTGCTCTTGTGAGTACCTCTTGCCCTGTATGACCATACTTACTTTCACAGCTGTTTGATTATGTAGCATCACTGCACATGTTAGCCTCGTAATCGTCCATTTGGTGGACATTATAAGATCCGTATGGACTCTTACATAAATTTAGAATCAACCCAATGCTTTTGAAGAGGTTTAGCTCTGCAGTCCTCTTGTAAGGACGGAACGTGTTCTATCACTGTACTTACATTAACAGCAACTCCCTCCGTCCCATAATATAAGAATTTTTTGTACAGTACACCAGTGTTAAAAACACTCTTGTATTATGGGAAGAGGGATTGGTTCATTTTGTAGCATTCTGCATCTTATCTCCCTCGCCCACCATTTACTAAAAAAGATCAGATCTATATTTAATCTTACCAACAAGTAGAATACACAGACAATGCCAGTGCAGAAGTATAGCCCATTGCTCTTGTCAGTACATTTTGTCCTGTAACGCTTGTACTTCCAGGGATTGGTAGTTGATTATGTAGCATCAATCTGCATCTTATCTTCATTATCCTCAATCCCTTCCAGTATTATCATATCAATAATTACTCTCTACAAAATGTAGAGTACAGGCAATGCTTATGAAGAAGATTCTGTTCTGAAATTCTTGAGTTATCCTTCCCTTGACATGGAGAAGGGCATTATAAAGCCGGTGTTAACTGTTAATGTAAGTCAGTCCTTCTAAAGCCTTTATCCTCAACTGCTATTTAATTTGCTCATACTCCCTATCGTTTACTGCTGTTTAGTTTGCTGTTTCTACCAAAATGCATGTTCGTAAGAACCGTAGGTTCTAAGTTTTACTTGTAAAACCAAATTCCTTATTCATACCATGCACATTCCATAATACTCCCTATATGTATGCTTGTTTTTGTGGATCTATAATCCAGTGTGTGGTGAAGCAGCCCACGTTTGCACCTTGTCATCTCCTGTTTTATCTTACTGATGTGGCTAATGATATGAACAACATGCCATGCACATTATCCAAAATAGATACAATGATTTTATTTGCCCTTCATCTATGCTTGTTATGTTGACATGGTAATCCAGTAGTGTGGTGAAGCTCCCCGCATTATGAACAATGCCAAATTATGCTATTGATATTTTGAACATATTCTTTATTTTCTAATTTGAAATTGGATAGAATTGACAGAACAATTATCATCTTTGTTTATACACGTGTGAAACCTGTCATCTCTTTGCTTTGTTTCAGGGTGATATGCCTGATGGCATGCACAAGTCTGCTGAAGGCTGTGAGACAAACCCAACATATATTGCAGCAAAGAAGGCAAAACATCCTGAAGATAGCGAGACAAACCCAAAGTCTTGTCTTGATGCAGTGTTCAAGTTACTTGATACTAACAGTCAGACAAGCTCACAGAATTCGTTGTCTGAATCAGTTCGACTTCTTCAGTCCCAAGTTCTAGCAGGAAGGCATTCTGCAACTCAAATTCGACTTGAAGTCCTATCTCTAAGAAAGATTGCGGAGAACACCAATGAGAACTACATCGCTAAACAGCTACACCTGGAAGCTATGACTGACATGCTAGGCCGGTCTCACAGCCGTGCTCAGCAGCTTGCGCAGCAGTTCCCCCGCAAGGCTAACCTTTCTTGAACTGTCTTGGAAGTGGTCTCGGTTCAGTATTATTTTGTTACGCTGCAATGGTGCCCAGTTTTTGTAATCTGCTTCTTCGTTGCGCTTTATGATCACTGGTGGCGAACTTCGATGCCCAGTGGATGTAATATACCTTAAATCCTTTATTGTATAGTGTAGGTTTATTCTTAGTTACTATGCCGTAATTTCTTTATTGTATAGAGTAGGTTTGTTCTTAATTCCTACTAGTTACTGCCATCATTCGCTATCTGGAAAAAAATCAGATGTAGTCGACCGGACCA
This sequence comes from Triticum aestivum, assembly GCF_018294505.1. Taxonomy (NCBI): domain Eukaryota; kingdom Viridiplantae; phylum Streptophyta; class Magnoliopsida; order Poales; family Poaceae; genus Triticum; species Triticum aestivum. The sequence continues at coordinate 108,388,804 of NC_057802.1, forward strand.
AAACATTCGACTCTAACGGGCCAGGTTTTTAGCGGGCCACAATTGGGTGGGCCTGCATCTTTCTTGGGCCCGAATGATTGGGGCCTTCACACATTGCGCCAGGCCCAAACTTACACCGGCCTATATTTTAGTTGGGCCTTTTGTCGACCCAGCGCTTAGTTTGGCCCAGGTAGCGTTGGGCCATTAACAGAATGAATATTGTACTGGCCTGTTACGGCCGAGATGAAACCATGGGCCTTTAGCAGGCCAAAATGCATGTACGACCTCAATTTTCACTAGTCGTCGACGGGCCTTCAGCAGGCCGAAATGTAGACCGGGCCGTTTTGGGCCCAGTTAGCTCACGGGCCGTTACCAGGCCGAAACATATCTCGGGCCTTAGTTGGCCCACTGATATCATGGGCCTTTAAGAGGCCGAAAGCTTAGCACATGCATCAACGGGCTGAATTACGCGACAGGCCTTTAACAGGCCCAAAGTCACGTTGGGCTTAACTGTTGCCACCTTTAGCACGGGCCGTTAGTGGGCCCGATGTCCCGTCGGACCATATATGGCCCATGGGCAGCACGGGCCATTCCCAGGCCGAAAGGCACACCGGGCTGAAATGGGCCCATGTCTACATCAGGCCCTAACAGACCGAAAGTCACTGGGCTGTAGTTGGGCCCAAATATTCGGCGAACAATTAACGGGCCAGATCTGGCTTCGGGCCGCAAATGGGCCCAAATATTGGGCGAACAATTAACGGGCCAGATCTGGCTTCGGGCCGTAAATGGGCCCAAATATTGGCGAACAATTAACGGGCCAGATCTGGCTTCGGGCCGTAAATGGGGCTTTATTAAGCAGACCGTTATTGGGCTGGCCCACTAGTACATGATTAAGTTCTACGTGCCTTTGACTGGGCCGGCCTTTTTAACCTATATGGGCCTCTGTTGGGCCCAGCCACGTGTCGACGTATCATAGGCATGTCTCCTCCAATGGACGGGCGACAACTGGCCCACTGACGAGCTGACAGGTGTTCCCTTTGGCCAATCAGAATTTTACACGTGGAAATTTCCCATTGGTCAGGGCTGTTAACGGGTTATCGGATCCAAAACCCGACCCGATAGCTTAACGGCGTTCCGTTACGGTGGATGCCACGGGTCGGTCACCCTTGACGAAAGCACTTCTGTGACGCGAGATTTATCGTCATGGAAGTGGACACTTCCGTGATGATAATTTTGGTAATGTCATGGAACACTTCTACTACAGCAGAGGTATGACTATCTTGATTCTGTCATAAAATCGTCATGGATGTACATGAAGGAAATATGCCCTAGAGGCAATAATAATGTTATTATTTATTTCCTTATATCATGATAAATGTTTATTATTCATGCTAGAATTGTATTAACTGGAAACTTGATACATGTGTGAATACATAGACAAACAGAGTGTCACTAGTATGCCTCTACTTGACTAGCTCGTTGATGAAAGATGGTTATGTTTCCTAGCCATAGACATGAGTTGTCATTTGATTAACGGGATCACATCATTAGGAGAATGATGTGATTGACTTGACCCATTCCGTTAGCTTAGCACTCGATCGTTTAGTATGTTGCTATTGCTTTCTTCATGACTTATACATGTTCCTATGACTATGAGATTATGCAACTCCCGTTTACCGGAGGAAAACTTTGTGTGCTACCAAACGTCACAACGTAACTGGGTGATTATAAAGGTGCTCTACAGGTGTCTCCAAAGGTACTTGTTGGGTTGGCGTATTTCGAGATTAGGATTTGTCACTCCGATTGTCGGAGAGGTATCTCTGGGCCCACTCAGTAATACACATCACTATAAGCCTTGCAAGCATTGTGACTAATGAGTTAGTTGCGGGATGATGTATTACGGAACGAGTAAAGAGACTTGCCGGTAACGAGATTGAACTAGGTATCGAGATACCGACGATCGAATCTCGGGCAAGTAACATACCGATGACAAAGGGAACAACGTATGTTGTTATGCAGTCTGACCGATAAAGATCTTCGTAGAATATGTGGGAACCAATATGAGCATCCAGGTTCCTCTATTGGTTATTGACTGGAGAGGTGTCTCGGTCATGTCTACATAGTTCTCGAACCCGTAGGGTCCGCACGCTTAACGTTACGATGACAATTATATTATGAGTTTATATGTTTTGATGTACCGAAGGTTGTTCGGAGTCCCGGATGTGATCACGGACATGACGAGGAGTCTCGAAATGGTCGAGACATAAAGATTGATATATTGGAAGCCTATGTTTGGACATCGGAAGTGTTCCGGGTGAAATCGGGATTTTTCCGGAGTACCGGGAGGTTACCGGAACTCCTCGGTAACTTAATGGGCCTTAGTGGGCCTAGGTGGAAGAGAGGAGAGGAGGCCAGGGCAGGGCCGCACGCCCCTCCCCCCAGTCCGAATAGGATAAGGAGAGGGGGGCGGTGCCCCCCTTTCCTTCCTCCCCTCCACCTCTTCCCCCTCTCTCTCCTAGTCCAACATGGAAAGGGGGGAGTCCTACTCCCGGTAGGAGTAGGACTCCTCCTGGCGCGCCTCTCCCCTTGGCCGGCCAAACCCCCCCCCCCATGCTCCTTTATATACGGGGGCAGGGGGCACCTCTAGACACAACAATTGATCTATTGATCTCTTAGCCATGTGCGGTGCCCCCCTCCACCATATTACACCTCGATAATATCATAGCGGTGCTTAGGCGAAGCCCTGCGTCGGTAGAACATCATCATCGTCACCACGCCGTCATGCTGACGAAACTCTCCCTCAACACTCGGCTGGATCAGAGTTCGAGGGACGTCATCGAGCTGAAAGTGTGCTGAACTCGGAGGTGCCGTGCGTTCGGTACTTGATCGGTCGAATCGTGAAGACGTACGACTACATCAACCGTGTTGTGTTAACGCTTCTGCTTTCGGTCTACGAGGGTACGTGGACAACACTCTCCCCTCTCGTTGCTATGCATCACCATGATCTTGCGTGTGCGTAGGAATTTTTTTGAAATTACTATGTTCCCCAACAGTACATGCATGACAAAAAACGCGACCTACTGTTACAAACACGTATCATCACGGAAGTGTAGTTTTTTTGTAGTGAGTAGATCTGCAGATGATCCATCGATCCTTCTGTCGATCTCGCAGCGGAACTCTCAATGAAAGTACTAGTGTCGGTGTGAAAACCGGCAGACCTCGGGGTAGGGGCTCCCGAGCTATGGATCTCAGGCAGATGGTAACAGGAATAGGGAGACGATGTTTTACCCAGGTTCGGGCCCTCTTGATGGAGGTAAAACCCTACGTCCTGCTCTTGTTTATATTGATGTAGATGTATCGAGTACATAGTTAATCTACCTCGAGATTGTAAGATGTGGTCTAACTGTAGGGCTAGATGAATGATATTGAGTTGATGTCCCCTCTACGGGATAAACCCTATGGCTTATAAACATGCTAGGTAGGGTATCTAGGGTTACTTGGTCGGTATCTTGGCGCGCAGGCGGCAGGAGAAGTCTTGGAGTAGATGACAAGTCTTCAGCAGATGCAGTCCTGATCACGCCCCGTCGTGCAGCTTCCGGAGTCCATCTTGAGAAGAATGAGGGCCCATCAGCCCAATCCGAAGATCATGGGCCGACTAGGTTAGTACCCCCTAGTCCAGGACACCGTCAGCCAGCTTTTACCTAAACGGGCCACTATTGGGCCGTGCCACATGTCGTTGCTTCATAGGTGCACATCATCCATTAGATGGGGCCACTTGTTCTAATGAAGAGCTGGTGTGTGGTTCCGTTGGCGAATGAGAAACCAACACATGGAGAATCGTCATTGGTCGAGGTCGTTAATGGGTATCGCGCGCGAAACCCACACGCGATATCTTGAGAGTAACTCATTACGGCGGTTGACATGTATCAGTTACCCTTGACGAAACACTTCCTTAAAGCAGCATTTTCTGTCATGTAACTGCACACTGTAATGATGAAAACGTGGTTATTATCATGGTATGCCAATGCAACAACATATGTATGATTATCTTTGTCATGTCATAAGAGCGTCAAGTATGTACATGTGTGATAGAAAATGTGACCTACTATGACAAACACGTATCATCATAGATGTGTTTTTGTAGTGTCTCTCGTGGACCTTTCATGAAATTTGAGATGAAGGAAGTCATTAAATGATCCAGTGTATGGTTGAACAACTTGCATAAATGTCAAAACTTGATGTGACTAGTGCTTATTAAAGTACACATGACCTTCACATCGGGTATTTCTATTTCGAGTGCCATTGTACTAGTCTGTATAAGCTACTCTTGAAAATTGTGATTACTTCATGTCGTATTATTTTGTTATCGACCTTTCACTAGTGAAACCTATGGACATGTTTATCAAGTTCAAGTTTTGCTTGAGGACAAGCAAGTGTCTAAGCTTGGGGGAGCTACTACGTGCATTTTGCATCACAATTTACAGGATAAATATTCTACTTCCATGCATTTTGAACCATCTTTGCATCTATTTAATTGTGGTTTATCTTATAATGCAGAGAATTCAAGAATTAATTCATGCAGGTGTTGTCGGCGTGGAAAATGGACCTGCGTGAAGAAAGTATACTGCCGGAGCCCCACCTCCCAGAATAAAATAAAATAATTAGTTCCCAACGTATTAGACCAGAAAAGACTAGCAGCCAAAAGTAGACACCTAGCTGGGCCCTGGCGGGCCTAGGCACCTACCCTAGGCGCCCCCACCATAGGGCACCACAGGGTGTGCCTAAGGCCCGAGGGGGCCTAAGTACATCACAGATTTTTTCGGTCCACCCTGAGGAGTTTCCTCCATACCTTTTATTATTTTTTTGCCACTACCATGAGGTGGAAACCTAGTTCTTCCTCTGGAGGGTTGTTTCCAACCTGATCTGCCCCTCTGGGAGGGGAATTTGAAGCCATCATCATCATCAACTTCAACACATCAAGGGGAACATCTTCACCATCTCAATCATCAACATCACCATCCCCATTCCCTTCTAATCACTTTTGTACCAATCTTTTGTAGTTTGAATCACTGTTTGCACTTATGGTTGATACTTGTTCTAATAGTAGTTGATGCCTTGTGTTTTATAGCTGAAAGATCATTACTTTTAGATTGCTATAATTACCATTACCATATTGAGCCTGATCACCAAGATGTGTCGTAAGTAGTTCCCGTGTGTTCTTGAGGATATGGTAGAATACTGGTTGTCAAGAGTCATATTTATTTGTAATAAAGCTTGTTGATTAATCATGATATAGTTTTTGATCCCTAGAGGTGTTGAAATTGTAATTCTCTACTGGTGTTATGTGAATGTTGAATGCATGGCATTTCACCGATATGTTCCTGGAGGAGAGCATTGTTCCATAATAACTTTAGGATGGGATGTTAGAGTGACATATATTAGCATTCCCTCAATTAATGAGTTGCTGCATAAGGGATGAATAGGAACACTAGAGGACATTATAGCTATGGTTAGGTATTTTCCTTAATAGATCTTGGTATTTGTGTTACTTAGTGAGAGAACAATCATAAGTACGTGTATTCAATGGTTTTGGTACACATTATGTTATGCTCTATCCCTACAACATTGAATAAGCAACAACAATCAATGTAAGTGATACGTTGAAATTTTTAAACTATGTCGTTATCCCGTCGTCCTCAAGAACGTTTGATAATCATAAGCAATAGAACTAGCTCTTCCTTGGCATTATGAAGGATTGGGCCACTTGTTGCACTCTACTTTTTATTGTTGGTCACATTCCATTACTTAATCACACCCACAAAACACCAAACTGTTGCATCTTATAGTTCTTGCGATTAAACCTTGCTATTTTTGCGCTTACCATTTCCTTTGGCTCCTCGTGGGATCGATACTCTTAGTTATTGAAAAGATCTACAATTGACACCCTACACATGTGGGCATCAAACCCTAGTACCTCTAGTATGAGGACCGCTGCTCATACCAGAGGTTGTCTTTCCCTTTGGAAAGGTAATTCTCTTCATCGAAACCCGATACAAGCCTGGGTAGGAGCGCTAGCGCCCGTGCTGACGGGGCTATGCTCCGATGTAGCTCACCAGGACAAGCTGAGCCAGAAGCAGGATTAGGGCCCATGGGGCCCAACGAAGGGGTGAACCGACTTACAAGCATCTTGCTCTCCTAGACATGAAGGGCTGCGGCTTATATCGCATCCTCCCTGTATACCCTAACCTTCGCGTCCTATATAAGGGGAGGTTGGGAGCACCCATGACATCTAATTTTAGAGAAGACAACTTTCTCTAGTAGCTTAGTCCATACCATTGTATGGCCTCGCACGAGGCATCCCATCACCATGAATGACAAGAAGCAGGATGTAGGGTATTACTCTCCGGAGGCCCGAACCTGGGGTAACTTGTGCATGCGGGCTCTATCCTTGTACTTCCAATCTCGTCAAGAACCCTACCAAGAGATCCGACGGTATTTTGCACCGTCAGTTGGCGCGCCAGGCACGGGCAATGCTGGTCGGAGATCTAATCCAGGGTAGAGATCGATATGAGCTCGACAAGTTCACACCAGGCCAAACCTTCACCTCCGGCTCTTTGGAGCTGGCGATAGATGGCTTGGGGCATCTTTTTGATTTCTTGCCCCCGCCAGTCATCGACTACGTGCGTTTTGGAATGATCAAATTCGTCTTCAATGAACAAGGAGAAACCATGGCGGGCTTTCCCACCTCGAACCGTATCGCAACACTACAAAAAAAATACACTTCCGTGATGATACGTGTTTGTCACAGTAGGTCACGTTTTTTTGTCATGCATGTATATCCATGACAAATTTATGACAAAATCAAGATAGTCATACCTGTGGTGTCGTAGAAGTGTTCCATAACATTACCAAAATTATCATCACGGAAGTGTCCACTTCCATGACGATAAATCGCGCGTCACAGAAGTGCTTTCGTCAAGGGTGACCGACACGTGGCATCCACCGTAACGGAACGCCGTTAAGCTATCGGGTCGGGTTTTGGATCCGATAACCCGTTAACAGCCCTGACCAATGGGGATTTTCCACGTGTAAAATCATCATTGGCTGGAGGAGACACGTGTCAGGTCCGGCGTTGGTACAGGTGTCACTCATCCAATGGGCGAGACGCGCCTATGATATGTTGACACATGGACCGGCCCATCAAGTTTAAATGGGCTGGCCCAACTGAAGGCCCACAAGATTTTACGGACCATAATGGGCCGGCCCAGCTAAAGGCCCACGAGATTTTGCGGACCATAATGGGCTGGCCCAGCTAAAGGCCCACAAGATTTTGCGGGCCATAATGGGCCGGCCCAGGTAAAGGCCCACAAGATTTTTGTGTGCCATAATGGGCCGGCCCAGGTAAAGGCCCACAAGATTCTTGCGGATCATAATGGGCCGGCCCAGCTAAAGGCCCATGAGATTTCGCTGACATTAATGGGCTGGCCCAGCTGTAGGCCCACAAGATTTTGAGGATCCTAGTAGGCCGGCCCATTAACTGGCTGCCATGTTTTGGGCCAAATGCCGGCCCATATTTGATCCGGTCCATTAATGGCCTGCCACGCTCCGGGCCTAATAGTGGCCCATATGAGATCCGGCCCGTTAAAAGCCTACCACGTTCTGGGCCGAATTACGGCCCAGATCAGGTCCGGCCCTTTAAGAGGATTTGAGCTCAATTATGGCCCATATCAGATTCGTCCCGTCAACTGGACACTATGCTTTTGGGCCCACTTGCTAAAGACCCACTTAGTAATTCGTCCTAATATTAGTTTTGGCCTATTAAGTGCCCGTTTAACATTTCGGCCCTATATTAATTTCGGCCTGTTAAAAGCCCGTCATATAGTTGGGCCTAACTACGACCTGGTTTGCATCCGGCCTGCTCGCAGCCGATATCTGATTGGGCCAAACAAGGACCGAGACAATTTTGGCCTGTTAAAAGCCCGTGATTTGATTTGCACAATCATGGGCCGGGGTTCATTTCGGGCTGCTGCCGGCCCGTGAGCTGTTTGGCACGTTTCCGGCCCAACCTACATCGTGATTGCATGACGGCCCGATCATGTACCGTAATTTTACGGTTTGGCCGGTTTACTGCGAAGACAGGATATATATACAGTAAAATAACTGCAGCATCGTGAATAAGAAAAAACCTAGACTATACAATAAAGAAATTACGGCATATTACATCCACTGGGCATCAAAGTTTGCCACTATGATAATAAAGCACAAGCTGACAGCAGATTACATACACTGGGCATCAAAGATCGCCACCGGTGCAAATAAACACGCCGACAAAATAATATACAAAACCGACAGCACTTCAATAGAGTTCAAGAAAGGTTAGCCCTGCTGGGGAGCTGCAGCGCAAGCAGCTGAGCAAGATGATGAGACTGCGCTTGTTCAACACTTATATCTTCCTCACTCTGAAAGATAAACAAGCAGACAAATGACAGGTTTTGCACATAAAAGTATCAGTGCTGACAATTCATCACATTTCTTACTGAAGAATAAAGTGACACAGTTTAATATTGCATTAACACAATATGGTATTGTTCAGGTCAAGACATGGTAGGAAATGGCATTGTGAAGGAGTTGGCAGCTTCACGACACCACTGGATTACAGATCAAGAACTCATAAGTATCAATGGTTAGTGTGTTGTCAATTTATACCATTTCATATTGGCAAATAAAGAGATGGTTTAAATAATAGTAGAATGATATGACATTGTTCATAGTTAAGACATTGCAGAATATGACATTGTGCTGTAGTGGGTAGGTTCACCACACCACTGGATTACGGATGAAGAACAGAAGCATACATGCAGTGCAAAAGAAGATCACTTGCTCTGTATAGTTTAATTTACATGGTATGAAGAAGGAACTTGGTTGTACAACTGAAAACTTAAATTGAGAAAGGACAAACTTTTGTTTATGAACTACATAATAAACTTTAAACAAGCAATTTGATGCAAACACCAAAAATAAACAGCTGTTGCAGTCATGCCTAACCAAATATATACAACAAAGTTTGAAGGCTTGAGATGGACAAACTTACATTATTGGTGAAGACATGCTCTATAAAGGCCTTGTCCATGCTGATGGGGGGCAATTCAAGAAGTTTACCACAGAATCTTCTTCAAAAGCATTGCCTTTATTCTACATTTTGTTAAGAGTAAATGTAGATGTGATAATATACGAAAAAATGGAGAATATTTAAGATAAGATAAAGAGTGCTGCTACATAACCAAGTAGCCATAAATGTAAGTGCAGCGATACAGGCAAACGGTACAGCCAAGAGCAATGCACAGCTAAACTTCTTCAGTACCAACCTTATGGTAAGAGTAAATATAGATCTGATGTGTAGAAAATGGAGGGCAAAGGAAAATAAGCTGCAGAGTTATGGTACATGAACAACTACCTGTCATTATAAGTACACTGATAAAGGACAGCATGTACTTACAAGAACAATGCAGAGCTAAAAAACATTGGCATTGGATATATTCTACACTAATGTAACCATTCATACAGATCAGATAATTTGGAGCGAACAATTGATAAGCAAGCTATCATGCATACAGCTGTCACATAATGAACCAGGAATGTATGGAAGTACAGTGATACAGGACAACAGGTACTAACAAGAGCAAAGCAGCGGGCAGCATATTTGCGATATCCTGTCGTTCTTGTCAAACCGGAATTCTTCTTCAAGCAGATTTCCTGCAAAATAGATCTGTAAGGCACATGCGGAAAAGTAGAAGTTCAAATTGTCATGTGATTTCATAGACAGTACCTCATCCTGGGAACGAGACCAGTGCATAACAAGGTTTTTCCATTCAATGTCTTCTAAATTTAGCACAGGAGACTTCACCGGAAATTCGTTTATAGACTTGCCATCAAAGTGTGATTTCCTCAGGTAACACCGATACTGCTGCAATGCTTCCTTGAAAAGAACAAGCAAGCTTTGCTCGTCATGACTATCCAGATTGACCCTCACCTAGTTACAACAATGTAATGTAAATCATTGATGTGTTCAATCAGCAGAAAACAGGAAAATAATAACCATGAATAATAGCACTTACACGTAAGTTGGACAGGAAGATGTGAAAATGGTGTTTGTCTTCACAATAATCTTCCCATGATGGGAATATATGCACGTACTCCCTAACAACATTGAAAGCATTGTCTTTTAAACTGGGAATAAATGGAATGGGGTTCCAATCTGCAGGAATTGGCCGTCTCTGCAGTTGGGACAGGTCTTCGGCCGGTGGACTTGCTGTACTTTTTGCTGGAGTGGGATTTTTCTGTGGTACAGCTGGTGCGATGACAAATGAAATCGGTATACCGTTTGCTGGAGTGCAGGTCCTGTGTGGTGGGGCTATTGGTGTGGCCAGTGAAGTATGGGTACAGTCTGCTAGAGTCGGTCCTACGTTTTGTGTCACTGGTTGTACAGCCAATATAAGTGGGGTGTTGTCTGATTTCTCCGGCACCACCACGTTTTTCAAGGACTTTGCTGGTGCTCCTTCAGGTTCGGCAATCACCCTCTTCCTTTTTGATGTCTGATGCACAAGAACAGCATTTGAGTGAAAAAACATGGTATGATGACAGATGGAATACGTATTGATAATGGATGGGCATGGCATCTCGACATATATGATGAGTAAACTAAGCAGATGGCGGTGCAACAAAGTAGAAGAAATGCAAGACAACATACGTAAGATACCCGCAATCAATAAAACATTGCCAAATTAGAACAGGCACCTTGATGGGTGAACAGGACAGGCCATCTGCCTTTGACTCCTCGAGGTTAGAATAGTCATTAGGATCATATTCTGAACAAGAATTAACAGGTGGGGAGCGTATGAGTTTCATTGCATCCAGAATGGCACTCAATGCCTTGGTGCCAATTTTGTAAGTCATTGCAGTGTTTAGCTTCAAGAGTGGACTGCTGCTAGTGCGACACAAAGCAGCTACACAGATCATAGTGTAGATATAACGGGAAAACCTTAAGCATCAGAGTAAAATCAGCAAAGTGGAACTTGCTGGAATATATGTGCTAGTATTGCCGGTACAGCTAGAAAGGCTTCGGATACCAGCTCTCTTCAAGTGAAGGTGCGGTACTGTTAATATCAGTGTAACTCTCAAAGGCGACACAGCTCCCCGTATTTCCTTGCTATTCTTATAGGATTCAAGTGGGCAGGCCACTACAAATCCTATTCCTATGTTTACAAGATCCTACGAATCAAAGAGGCTCAAAGTGTCCATCACAACCAACCGTATAGACCTCTACACTGCAAATGTCCCTGCTCATCTTCAGTACAAGGAACATACTGTACTACTATCATACTCCCTCCGTTCCAAAATATAAGTCTTGGTAGAGATTTCCACTATGGATCACATACAGATGTATCCAGATACATTTTAGAGTGTAGATTCACTCATTTTGCTCCATATGCAGTCCATCGTGGAATCTATACAAAGACTTGTATTTAGGAACGGAGAGAGTACATATTAAAGAAGAACGGAAGAGGAACATGGTAAAGAAGAGCAAGCAGATTTTGGATAATAAAATGTTGGTTGCGCAGTGCCCACACATGATGAACCAGAGCGCATTAAGAATGCAACTCCCAGCTGTCTCTCGACCATTTCAGGCGGTTGGATGAAGATCCTACGTCTCCTAACCCTTCTTCTTACTCGTCTCTGATTCTTCCCATACAGAACACCGCACGGGCAGCCGGCCGGACCACCGGCTCCCATCGCATCTGTTCCTCCGCCACCCCCACCCCACCCCGCCCCAACCCCACCCGCGTCGAGTTTTCTTCATTCGGTGAGGCCCCACAACCACCCGAGCCCCTTCGATCACACCAGCGAACTCCGGCGAGCTCTGAAAAATCGACTGACCCAATTTTGAAATTTAGTCTACTGTGATTTAACTAGTGTGGAATATGAAAGGGGAAAAGCATTGGGAGTATAGTGTTGAGCGTGCCATGGCGGATCTGAAGGTGCAAACTGGACAAAGGCAACTTCGCAACCAAGACAAGAAATTAGAGTAAAGCAGTGGCGATCTATTTTCTTGCTGCGATAAATAAGTTGAGCAGATACGAAAGAGTACCGCCTCTTGCGGCGCCGTGTACGCATCTGTTGAGAATTTGACAGTGCTGCGGTAGCGATGGCTGTCGGCGGCGTGGAAGCAGGCCTAGGAGGGTAGACGGTGGCGGCGGGGCGCGGTGGACGAGACGGTCGTAGGAGGAGCGCCGGCAAGGTGGACGACGGCGGGGATTAAGCGACAGGACGGGATGTAAGGATCCCGGTCCGAAGCCGTGGATGGGAGAGGTCGATCTCTTGTAATGGACGGCGGTGTCGGGGTATCAGCTCCGGCATGGTGGAGGAGGACGGCGGTGGATGGGGTGGCGGACGGCGGCGGACGGAGGAGGGTGGGGTGGAGAGGGTGTTTTGGCGCCCACGGAGTATGAATGGGGAAAAGGGAGGAAGAGAGGAAGGGGGGAACCATGTATTCAGGGCGCGCTTGTCTCAAATGCGAGGAAATTTACAAACTTAGCCCCCGTTTCAAATTTCTACTACATCACAGCAACATTAGTCGGTTGGGGATAGGACGGTAATCTCGCATACACCGAATATTTGACAACGAGAGTTTGTTTTTGGCGCCCACCGTGTATGAATATGAATCGGGGAGGGAGTCAATTTCGGCCATGGACACACTGTGTTTTGGCGCCCACCGTGTATGAATCCGGGTGAGAGGCGGTTACGTCACGTTTGGGTGAAATTACAAACCTACCCCTATCGAAACCTATAGAAATCCAGCAGATAGGCTTTGCGTGGAAGGGATAGGGAGTAGTGATTTCCATCTCGGAGATTTTGGTTTTGGGTGGTTACTGCGACTTTCCCAGCTTCGTTCAAATTTTGCAGAGTGCACGTTTACCGTGCCAACTCAATTCGAATCCCGTTTGTATTCTATTTTTTTCGGGCGGGATCCATTTTCAATTGGAATTACATTCTATATACATCATTTTTTATATATACTTTCAAAAGCACAACAAAGAATTCTACTCCTTTATAGGTATAATATGATTTACAAATACAATGCTCGAAATCTTAAGGTTGAATTCGAAAAAAATTAACAACATTATGTTCTACTAAAATGTATGGATCAGTAATATCTACATATTAAATAACATAGATGTGCGTGAATTCATATGAGTATGCATGTTTGATAGATCAATTTTGGTTCGAGTATGGATTACATGTATCATCATCTCGAATTCAAATATTTTAATCCCTTTTTTGTTCACTCCTTTCACGCCCATCTCTCTTGCATGCATGCTCCTTCAGGTAGCTATCACTCTCTTTTCTCGAGCTCACCCGCACGCTCACTTCATGTTTCTCCTATCCTCACAAACATGGTCTCTCGACGTCTCCCTTGAGAAGTGTCACACTCTTCCTATCATTATACATTACACGGTTTTCATTATGTCTCACGTCTCTACTGTTCTCTGGTATCACTCGGTACCTAAGCTTTCTTTTTCACCGCCACACACACAGTCTCCACTCGTCTTTCACTTTGTCTTTCTCTCTATGGGATTCTCTCACACACCCTATATGTCTCTACATATGACTCATACCACTAAAATTACTCTCTCTCTCTCTCCTGTAGACACAACATTTGTTGCGGTCTCCTTTTCGTCTCCATCCCAGACTGACATTATTCATTTGTTTACCGATGAGACAACCCCGACTACCGTCTCCTCTCTCTCTCTCACAGACACACACACAACTCCTGCTTCCACTCCCCTTCCCGACTACCGTCTATCTCTCACACACACCAAACTCTCACTTTCGCACCCCGACTCGTATTTCTCTCACAAACATTTATCGACTAGCTAGCCTCTAGATAGGTTTATACACCCGCACACTCGTGCTTCCACCATCGCATACATGTCTCTCTCCCGCTCCTTGTATCTATGTAGATTTTTCTTCCCTTCTTGAGACACGCCCTCTCGATCGTGCACACACACACTATCGCCTCATTTTAAGCTGATACCTATCGCACACACACTCCTTGTGTCTTTGTCACACATGCACTCCGTCCTCCTCCACTCTCCCTCTCTCTCACACACACATGGGCTTTTTGCAACAACTAGCAAGATGCCCATGCGTTGCACGGAACATCAAGATGCATTTGTATGAGTAGTTTATCTTGTGGGGGAAAGGATGAACGAGGGAAGGCCTTATTTGCAAATGTGGAGAGGGGTGTGGGTATCTTTTTGCAAAATTGCCATAGTTTCCTTCCTATCCGTCAGATATAGATCGGACGGCCTATATTGCAGGATGGCAGGCACACGATCATCACCGACAATGCTTTTTATAAGAGTAGGCATAAAAAATAGAGTTGGTGATGATGGTGGGCCTGCCATCCTGCAATGTAGGTCGTCCGATTTATATCTGACGGATAGGAAGGAAAATATGGCAATTTACCCGCACTCTTCACCACATTTGCAGATAAGGCCTTCCCTCGTTCATCCTTTTCTCCCACAAGATCTTGATGTTCCGTGCAACGCACGGGCATCTTGCTAGTAAGAGTAGAAATTAGACATATACCACTTCTCGAATCTTGAAACCAACAACATTCCTCCCTTATCTCATCAAAACCGCCAAAGGAATATATTTTGAGTGAAACATAACATATTTTTAGTGATATACGTATTTCAAAACTAGACTTTTTTTCTATCAAATCGGTGAATATGTATTAATCTACTTTGATCGTGTGGCAACGCATTGGCACATTGCTAGTAGTTATTATAATTTTTTGGACACCAAACAAATGGTGGAGTACATATATGAAGAGAAGAGGCGCACGCACGCAGTCGGCCTCTCGCTGTCTCGCACACATGAGTGTTACGTAAAGGCGACGTTAACAAATAAACCCTAAAACCCTAGGTGCACGATTGCTGCATTCGCGTGTACCGGGTACGTGGTGGAGCACCTTTGTAGGAATAGCCAGCTCGCGTGATAATTTGATCCGTAGGAGTTGATGGTCGGGACCACAGGTGAACGACTTGGAGCGCGGTGGGTCGCCAGTTGCCACAGATCGAGTAGCCACGTTTAAAATATCGTTTTTTAGCGGGGTTAAGAGTTCCAATTTTCAATGGCGCGTTATAAGTAGTAAGTAGTTTTTAGAACGATTGGTATGGAGCGAAAATGGAATTCATAGTACTACGTACCTCCTTGGCGTATGGTTGTATGTTTTTTTTTGCGATGGAGGTTGTATGGGTTTATGTTGCGAGATGTTGAACCTGGTAGTTCTAGGGCAAATACTATGGTTTAGATTTCGATGCTGGTTTTCAGTAATGAAAATCGGAAGGGGAAACCCTTCTTTGATTAAAAAAACTACTACCTCCATTCTGGTTTAGTAGTCCCCATCGGACTTTGGGTCAAAGTTTGTCCACGAATTTTACTTCTAAAATGTGAATGGAAAACGAGATTTTGTTATACCCAAACAAAAAAGGACTGGAGGGAGTGATTGCTCTGACACGGACGCGGCCTCTCATAGCGCAGGCATTGAACCGGCGCGCCGGCCAAGAGGGCCGCACTCGCTGCAGGCCTGGCTGAGCACGCCTCCTCGCCGCGTGCAACCAGCTTAAGACTACCCCGCCTGCCTTCATTGAATCCGCGCGTGTGCCGGCAACACGTCCTTCCGCGAGCCTATCTGACGCAGGACATCCCTGTCGTTCTTAAAGCCTACAGTAACGAATTTCACTCTTTTGTCCTTGAGGAAGTTCTTAAAATCCTGGCACTCAACGTCGGCATGGCATATGTGGTAGACCAAGCAAATGTTATGTACACAAACCTGGATCACGGCGGGCTTCTTCCTCTCTTCGTCATTTAGATCCTTCTCTCGTCCTAGGACTGTGGTGTACTCAACATCTAGTCCAGCGACCCACTCATCCATTGAACTGTTGAACATGCGTAGGAAGCGAGCAAGCCATGCTTTCACCGTCTCGGATCCACATGTGTAGATGACGATGAACTGATCGCCGGTGATGGCTCTAACCTGGTACTCAGCGGCGACCATGGAGATTTGGGAGGCCATGGATTTTGGAGGAGGGTTAGGAGAAGTTGAACTGTTGTACCCGGCAAAAAAAATTGGGAGCGAACTAATGTGAAAGGACGGGACGACTGGGAGCGAACTGTTGTAAGGTAGAAGACGGGGACGAGTAGGGCGTGCGAACGGCGTGGGGTTGCTGGCTTGCCCGATTGATAAATGGCTACAAGCCCCCAAAGAGTTCTCGAGAACTATGCGGGACCCACTAGATGTCATGTCTACTAGACCCATATCGTAGGCCTGACGGTATAGCTTCTGCCTGTTCGCACGCCATGCCGGCGCGTGGATGTAACTTCACTTAATTCCGTCAAACGTCGCGCCTCCCATGACCTTCGCCTCCCTCGCGCGGTCGCGCCCTTTGAGACTTCGACAGGCTATAAATGAGAATTTTTTTGCCTTTTTTTTAGACAAGCAATTTTTTTTGCCTACTCCGCATGCAGGATACTCCCTCTGGTCCTTTTTACTCCGTCAACCGTTTGCAAAGTGTTTGACCAAATTTATACTTCTTTTTTGAACACCACCTTATATTAATTAACCAGCCACACCAGTACACTCATTCGATACAATATTCACCACACAGGGCGGTATGTTATTTACAAGAATACCATCTAATCTATTGTCAAAGCTATACTTAGCGATTAAGTGTGCCACCTTATTGGCCGAACGGCTAATCTTTGACAATTGAAGATTGTTGATCAACTTCGAGATGCTCAACGCTTTCATCTTCAGGTCACGCATAGCAGACCTGTCATAGTCCCCCGATGCAAGAGACGCTACCACAAAAGCGCAATCAGTCTCTAAAATTACAGGATTATGAAGAGAAATACCTATGTAGAGACCGGCAATGCAAGCCCTAAGCTCCGCTTCCTCCACGCTTTGACAAGCATCAATGAAATCCCACGACCAAATTTATACTAAAAATATCAATATCTACAATACTGATTATAATGAGTATAAGAACTACGTTTTATAAGGGAGTGTAAAAATATTGATTTGACATTGTGAATGTTGACACATTTTTCTATAAGTCTGGTGAAAGTAGAGGTACATTGACTTCACACAAAACTTAAATGCACAATGCAGACTAGTTCCTTCGTCCAGGTGCATGCCATGTCCTATCTTGTCATCACAACAAGGTTAGCTATTAGGCTGGCCATAGTGGGGGTAACATAAGTAGTATCATGCACTTGGGACTCGCAAACATGCTAATGTGGTAGGCAATTAAAGAAGAGAGAGATGGTTATAGTAACATAGGTAGATACCGTAACATAATACTCCGTCCATTCCCAAATATAAGTCTCTCTAGAGATTTCAACAGGTGAGTACATACGGAGCAAAATGAGTGAATCTACACACTAAAATATGTCTACATGCATCCGTATATTGTATTCCATTTGAAATGTCTACAAAGACTTATATTTAGGAACGGAGGGAGTAAATGTGATGCTACTATGTGTCATGCATGGCAATAAATGAGACCACCTATGATACTAATCTATAATACTATGCACTATAGAGGTAGTAACATAGACTAGTAACATATGCGTGTTACTAGTCTAAGTTACTCCCCACTATGACCAGCCTTAGAGTACCACTACCTCCCTTCTAGTTTAAAGGGCTCGATTCAAAAATTTCACCTACTCTTAGCAAGATAGTAGAGGCGGTGGAATAGTTTTTGAAGTCTGCAAAAGTACTCAACTAGTGCTGTCGTTCTTCACAAAAAATGTGTTTACCAATGCATGCATGAACACTAGTTACTCTAACCCCCCTCTCTTCTTTAATTCTTTGCCACATCAGCATGTTTGCTATTCCCATGTGCATGATACCAGCTAAGATACCACCATTATGGCCAGCCTTAATCATCGCATGCAATAATTTAGTGCACCTTGAAATATGAACATGTGTGGGGCGTGTATGTTTTTAATGACTTGAGACTATACGTAGCCCGGCATGCAAGATGACTTATTATGCACCGTTCCCCATACCTGCAGGAAGCCCGTTCGTCTCCAAATCTTTTCCTCTCCATGTGTGGAAACAATATGCCTGCCAAACTCTCCTTCTCCCTCCGGCAGTCCCACCACTCCACCCCGTGTGAAAAAATCTGCATGCATGACTCTCCTCCACCCACGCTCATCCAATCCGTTGTGACCAGCAATATTTCCACCCCTTCGCTCCCCCGTAATTTACTCCAACAAATATGCCCACGTAGCTGTTACTTAACTGCAGGTACATTGGGTCACTGACATATGGGCCCAACAGGGGTCTGGCCCACATGTCAGTGACGCAACTGGACCTGCAGTTAAGTCAGTGCAGCTCAGTCCATATCTTACGTAGGTGTGCCATTGCTCGCTATAAATACTGCGCCTCCCATGACATCGCTATCTCCTCCCCCTCCCTCTCACGTCCACCACCATGGCATCGCCCCTCCCAAGCCCTAGGAGCCCCTCGCTGCACCGCGCGGACGGTCACGCGTCGCCGTTCCATTCCTCGCCGCCACTAGTCGAGGAGGACGCGTCTACGTTCCGCTCCTCGCCGCGACGCGACGCGTCGCCGTTTCGTTCCTCGCTGCCACTAGTCGAGGAGGACGCGTCGGCATTCCGCTCCTCGCCGCGACGCGTTGAGGTGGACGCGTCGGCGTTCCCAATCTCGCCAGCATGCACGCCGGAGGACGCGTTGGCTCCCCGCTACGAGGAGAACGCCACGCCGCCCGCCGAGCCCCCCCAGCCTTGAGGAGCTTTGGAAAGAAATGGATGTCGCCTTGTGGGAGGCTTTGCCTCCAGCAGAGCGCGCCAAAATAGAGGTGGAGAAGAAGGCCGAGGAAGAGAAGCGCACTGCGGAACAAGTTGCGTGGGAGGCCTATGTCGCGTCCGAGAGAGTCAGGCAATTGGCTCTTTGGCAGAAGGCTTGTGCGAGGGCCGTGCGGGTGGCGGAGGACGCACGTGCCGACGCCCTGAGTGTAGTCGGGCCCAAGCGCCTCATCTACGCTTGGCGGTACATGGACCGGGTGCACGCTTCCAGTGAGGAGGAGTACCTGTTGGCGCCGGATCACCACACCGGTGACATCGCGCTCGCCCGCCGGCAAGCCGCCAATCAGCACCTCGCGAGTTGCGAGGCTGAGGAAGAGGCGTTGTGTCGGCGCGCTGGGAAACGGCCGCGCACCATTGCACTCCTGGCGCGCCGCAAGCGCTCCTGCGAGGGCTGTGGCTTTTAGGAGGAGTATAATTTTTGTTTCGTAAGGCGATCTCATTAGTTTTGGCATGCAAATGATAAATCCCGAACGTTCAGGAATTTTTAGCGTCCTTAATTAAGTATGTAAAAGGGAAAGTTTGGAAACCTTGTGTATTCGTACGCATTTTGCAATTACGCGCATATAGCACAAACTTTACTATATACTATCGCACTACACGTCTCTCTCGATATATGCTTGCAGACTGTGCTACTCCCTCCGTCCAGGTCAATAAGTCACCTTTGGTTGTGCACCGTGACCAAGAAGGAGGGAAGACTTATACACCTAAACGGAGGGAGTACTACTATTACTTATGTACGTGCAAATGCACGTTTTAACATTACGATGCGGTTTTTGTAAAAGTAGAAAAACAACACTAGTCAAGCTTGTGAAACGATTCAATGCAAAAAAAATGCAAAAATGCTCGTTTGATTGTTTACTTTTAGCTTCCTTCTCCGTGGTTATTTCTCTGTCGTACTTTGTACAGAGTATCTCACTGGTTGGAAAGGCATGCAAATTCCCAAACCGCTTCCTACACCCTGTATTGAATTTTTTGCCTAACAAGTTGTGCCGTGCAATTGAAATTCCAACTTGAGTACTACTACTAGTAGGAGTACCAGGGGCCAGTTCTTTTAGGCTTCTAGATTAGTAATCCCATAACTACTACCTCCGTCCTGGTTTATTGGTCCCCATTGTAATCTGTGTCAAATTTTGATCATAAATTTAACTAATGAAATGTTAGTGCATGTCACATGCACTAATATTTTGTCAGTTAAATCTTTGGTCAAAATTTAGCACAAATTACAATGGTGAGGTATAAACCAGGATGGAGGTACTACTAGTAGTAGTTTAGAAGCCCAAATAAATGAGTGAGACGCCTTAATGTGACTCTCCACTATGACTAGTCTTATGGGAAAAGCTGGGGAATCCGCCAAAAGAACTGGCCCTAGGAGTAGTAGCTAGGGATACTAGGAGTAGTAGCTAGGGATCGAGTGTGCGAGATGAACCGGAGAAAGTAAATGCAGAGGGATAAAATGCAAAAAAGACGGAGGGATGTGATGGTTGCTTGTCCGTTTATTTTACCAGGCCACTTATTACTGGGAGTGGTTGGGTTTTGTGATATGACGACTTTACTGCCGCGCCACGAGCGGGGCGAGACTCCCGTGCAGTGCCGCCCTCTACACTAGTACTACATCGGTCGTGGTTTATCCCCCATTGAATTTGACTAAAGATTTAACTGACAAAATGTTAGTGCATGTCAACAAAAACAATATCGTTTGATTCGTATTTGAACATAGTTTTCAATGATATAATTTTAGGTGACATGCATCATCATTTATCGTACTATATATAATGTTAGTTCAATTTTTGGTCGTACTAATCTATAGTAAGGTGCCCGTGCGTTGCACAGAAGAGTGAAATGCATTGATCGGGGAGTTGTTTATTTTGACAAAGGATGTGGGGGTCATCTCATGTCTAACGGGTATTGATAGGTTTGTTCGGATATTATTTCATCTCTTGAGCTCACAAACATCCGGGTGAAATAGATAAAAAAGTATCTTTTGCAAACAAAAGCGTTCAACTGTTCAACCTGCATCCAAAACTTGTGAAGAAATAACTCTTATTGTGCTTTGCAAGAAATGATCTTCAAGAATTAGTTTTTGAGTATCCATTGTTATACATGTTGGCTACAGATGACATGGCACTTTCTTATGGTCAACAGTTGGCTATACTATTTAAGTATTAACCATGCCCTTATACACCTAGACGGAGGGATTAAATCAGGATGACTTGGAAGGGGGCAGAGGATATATAAGAACTGGTTCATCATAAGTCTTTCACCAGTACTGTAGTAAAAATTCATACATAGAAGATTCTAGACTAAACCATAAATGGATACACTTTTATTCATGCGCGATACTCCAATAGAGCAAGATCATGCATGGAAGTCTCCACATGCTTAGATAGCGGATTACATTGAGCGAAGACTAATGATCAACATTTAACTTGATAATGCAGATGTCCAGGTGAACCTCCTTGGAGTCCCCGTGCACATTGTTGGGGGTCAAATAATACCATCTGTGAATTATAAAGACTTCAGGCTAATTGCATTCTTCAACCGCGGTCTCGCCTATCTGACAGGTCACTGCAGTAAGTGGATAAATCTGCACGTCCATCGCAGGATCATACATCCTCCATGGTTCTCTGATGCCATTGAACACAAGGGCTTCATTTACGCTGTCGACTCCTTCTATGGCTGGACGTATTGCTAGCCTACTCGAGTCATCGCTACAAACGGCTGTTACAGCAGTATGTTACTTTCCTATGATATCATGATGGCTTGCTTATATTACTGTCAACATTTGCTGAAAAAATATTCATGCTCATAACATGTTGTTCTTAAGATTGACTAAATCAAGAGCCCTTTTTTATTTGACTCCAACTTGATATGATGTTGTAGGCCGCCTGGTGTCCCTACCCTTCCTAATCCCAGAACCTTTCAAAGAAAAGCGGCATGGCAGTTGCAGGTGGTTCCTGGCTCGATCAGACGACGGCGAAAGATTGATGATCGTTCGCACGTACCGGACGTGTTGTTTCGCGGAATACAATCACAATCACTGCAAGGTCTTTGAGCAGGATCCCAGCTTCTCTGGGCCTTCAGGAATTTTTGACTGGAGGCTGGTAAGTAGCCTTGGTACACGCTCTCTGTTTGTCGGACTGAATTATCTGATTAACCAGGAGATAACCGACGGCAAGGATCATGATGGCAGCGCGGTTTCGTTCATCAGGCAAAACTGTGTGTACACAACATACCATGCGTCTCTGCATGCACCATACCCTGATATGTGCCGCCACGCTCTGCAGCCCAAAGTAGGAGAGAGGGTCGCAAGTATCAGACTTCGACCTGCTGGCTGGAGTTTCCCCCGTCAGACACCCATCTGGTTCAAGCCGTCAGCCAATCTCCACAGCTTAATAAATAGTAACGTCTAACTAAGCTAGTTAGTTAGATGCGTACACTTGGTGTAGTAGGATCTTTATTTAGTTTGATGCAGACACTTGTTCTTTTTTGGTAGCCCTTTTGTAATGATGGCTGATGTTTGGTTTGGAAGAGAGAGCTGCGTCTTCACTCTTCTGGCCTGCTTACTACTTATGTTGCACCCCCAGCCCTGGTTGATGCTGCTGCTGCTGTTTTCAATGTACAATCAGTAGTATATTTCGTCTGTTGGTTGAATAAATGTTTTGTTAGAATGACAAACACAATGTTTTGGAAGTCGTTGCACGGTTCGATCCTTTAGTGCCCCGTACCGTACGTAGCGCATACTATTTTTCGTACGGAACACATTTTCCACTTGTTGATAACATGCAGCCCACTGATGAAGGCCCAATAGAGAAGCCCATAATTAACTGGAAGGGAGGCTCTCACATGAATCCAGCCCAGGTACATGCTCATGGTCTCCTAAACATAAATAAGTAAATAAATAAATAAATAAAGCTAAATGCTCATGCACCAGTTCTTTGGGAAAATAGGTAGCCAGTATTTCTTTTTGAAGAATACCCAAGCTAGGCCTATTTGTTTTCTCCGAATTACTGGGCTGCAAATCTTTCAAGATGAGGAGGGATGCATTCCGGCCTGGCTTAAGAGTATGGTCAATGTCTGTTAAAAGTAATATCAAAAGGTGTTGAAAATTCCAAAAAAATTATAGCAAATGGGATAGAAGTTTAGTTTTTTTTGTTTTTGTTCTTCACTGATATCTTATACGTATTTCATTGGATTTAACATGACATAGTACTAATTTATTTTTAAATTTGTTTTAGTATGGATATTAATTTTTGGATTTAGAATATTTCGTTCCCCAGCAAAAATTTGCGCTCTTTCAAAAATTCCCACATATTTAGTTAATTTTTTGACCCTGGTACTGACCAGAAAATGGCCAGAAATTCTAAAAATGGAAAACGGGCTGCAATAAATTCCATATGAATTAGAAAATGAGTAAACATTATAAAAATAATAGCAAATGGGATGTACACGCCACCGATTTCGAGGCTGACTTGTTTACGCAAGGCTTTGTCAGTGAACACACGATTCTAGCAGCAGTGACTGTTGGATGTCCATCCAACGGCCGACGTGCTTCTTCAATCTCTGATCTTCCTGCTCCAGCCGCCTAAACTAGCGCCGGCGGGACTGCCTGCTCCCTCCTCTTGTGGCCCGCTGTGATGTCGCGCAGGCTTCCCCGGCCCACCCTACTCCCTCCGCTGGCCTGGCCGCACGCAATCAACTGCCTCCTTATTACGCGAAAAAAATGATTCCTCCCACTGACATCTGGGGCGCACCAGTTGGGAGGCTGACCTGTGGGCCTACTAATTTGACGTGTACGCAGGGCTTGTCAACTTAGTCAACAAACGATTCTAGCAGCAGTAACCGTTGGATTTGAATCGAATGGTCCTGCTGCTTCTTCAATCGCTTCTCTTCTTGCACCAGCCGCCCAAACCAGCGCCGGGGAGACCGCCTGCTCCTGCCTCCAGTGGCCGGCTGTGCTGCCGTTGAGGCCTCATCGCCCCTACTACTCCCACCGCTAGCCAGGCCCTGCGGCGACGGCAGCCTCACACCGCAGCCGAACCAATGAACCCTCGTACTCCTCTCCGCGTGGGTATCCACTGCCGCGTCTTCCCCGGCTCCGCGTCGTCCCCTTCCTAGGCCTCGTCGTCGTCCACCGCCTTGGTGCTCTCGGCGCGACGTGGTCAACGTGGTCAACGACATTCCATCGGAAGAGTATTGTACGTGGAGAGGCTGACAGCTGGGTCCACAGCCACAACCCAGTTTTTTTGTGATTTGCCAAGTAAGTCGCTTTGTTAGGCCTGTTGGGCTGCAAATCTTTCAAGACGAGGAGAGCTTTCATTCGGCTGGCCGAGAAAATGGCCCATCAGTAATGAGAAATGGGCTGTACATTTTTAAAACACATCAAACCGGCAATTAGTTTCAAATATCTTTTTTTTATTTCGAGATTTTAAATTACATTATTTTTTATGCGTGGAGAATTTGTTGGATTTTATATTGATATACATTTATTTTTAAAATAAGTTTGAATGTGAGTCGAAATTTTGGGATTAAAAATAGTTCGGACCGCGCCGAAATATGCAAAATTACGTATAATTTTTTAACCGTGGCCACAATATGGGCTTTATGCTAACAAAAAGAATATGGGCTCCAAAAAAACCTTAATAATTAGCAAATGGGCTGTAAATTATTAGAAATAATGGTAGATGGGTTGTATGCTGTTTTCCATAGATTTGAGGCTTTCCTAAAAAAAGGTTGACGCACAAGCACTGACTGTTGGATGTCCATCCAACGGCCGTCGTGCTTCTTCAATCTCTGCTCTTCCTGCTCCAGCCGCTCAAACAAGCGCCAGCGGGACTGCCTGCTCCCTCCTCCCCGCGGCCGGCTCTGCTGCCGCGCAGGCCTCACCGCCCCACCGTACTCCCATCACTGGCCTAGCCATCCCTCTACTCACCCACACATGTTGTTATTCTCCGGCGACGGCAGATGAACCAGTCAACCCTCGTACAGTCGTACTCCCCTCCGCGTGGGAAACAACTGCCGAGTCTTCCCTACCTCCGTGTCGTTCCCTTCCTAGGCCTCGCCGTCATCCACCGCCCTGGTGCTCTCGGCGCGGCCTGGTCAACGTGGTCAACGACCGACATGCATCTGAAGTGGACTATACGTGGAGAGGCCGACAGCTGGGTCCACGGCCGCACGCAAGGAAATGCCTCCTTATTACGCGCAAAATAATGATTCCTCCACCTGACATCAGGGACCCACCGAAAGGGCCTCTGTATTTCGCGAAAAAAACGTTACCGCCGCTGACAGCTCGGACCCACCAGCTATATCTTCGCACGCAAGGAAGTGCCTCCTTATAACGCACAAAAAAATGAATACTCCCCCTGTTAGCTGGGACCCAGTATAGTGGCAGGCTGACTTGTGGGCCTACTAAGTTGACGGGGACGGAGGGCTTTGTCAACTTAGTCAGTATGCACGATTCTAGCTCCAGTGACCGTACGATGTCCATCCAACGGTCGTAGTGCTTCTTCAACCTCTGGTCTTCTTGCTCCAGCCGCCCAAACCAGCGCCGGTCGTATCTCGTGCTCCTGCCTCCCGTGGCCGGCTGCGATGCGGCGGAGGCCTCACCGCCCCCTACTACTCCCACCGCTGGCCAGGCCATCCCTCTACTCACCCACACCCCCTGTTATTCTGCGGTGACGGCAGCCTCACACCGCAGCAAACCAGTGAACCCTCGTACTCCTCTATGCGTGGGCATCCACTGCCGCGTCTTCCTCGGCTCCGCGTCGTCCCCTTCCTAGGCCTCGTTGTCGTCCACCGCCCTGGTGCTCTCAGCGCGGCGTGGTCAACGTGGTCAAGGAACGGCTTCCATCAGACGTGGACTGTACGTGGAGAGGCTGACAGCTGGGTCCACGGCCGCAGCAAGGAAGTGCCTCCTTATTACGTGCAAAATAATTATTCCTCCACCTGACAGCGGGGACCCACCGGACAGGCCACCATATTTCGTGAAAAAAACTTTTGCCCTTGACTGCTGGGACCCACCAGCTACATCTTCGCACGCAAGGAAGTGCGTCCGGGCAAAAAAAACGATTCGCCCCCTGACTGCTGGGACCCACCAGCTACATCTTCGCAGGCAAGGAAGTGCCTGACAGTCGGGACCCACCTGGTCGAAGCGTACGTAGCATTGTCATTCTGGTCGCGAACGTGTACGTACATATATACTGGTGGATGTAGAGGCGCACGTGTCGTAGTAGAGGCGCGTACGTGTCATAGTAGAGGCGTGCACGTAGCATGTACACGTACGTACAGCGGCCAGGGTGCAAGAAAGAAAATACGGCCACGTATGTGTACATACGGGCGGGGTCTCGAACGCCTACTCGCGCATATGTACGGCCAGGGCTCGTGTACATGGCTGGGTCGGAATGGAGAAACAGCGTCGTCGTCGTGTTCATGGGGAGGCAACGGAATGCGTCGTGTTCATGGGGAGGCAACGGAATGCGTCGTGTTCATGGGGAGGCAACGGAATGCGTCGTGTTCATCGGGAGGCAACGGAACGCGTGGGAGCCAACAGGCTGGGTCGGATCGAAATGCGTGGTCATGTTCATCGGGAGGGCTTGGACGGAACAGACGATGGAAACGAGGCCTGGCGTACCGCACAATGGAGGAAACAGACCTCCTACGTTCGGAACGGGGTCCTGTTGATCGGGAGGGGTGTAGCGTACCGCAAAATGGAGGAAACGGACCTCCTACGGTCGAAGCGGGGGTCCTGTTGATCGGGAGGGGTGTGGCGTACCGCAAAATGGACGAAACGGACCTCCTACGGTCGAAACGGGGGTCCTGTTGGTCGGGAGGGGTGTGGCGTACCGCAAAACGGACGAAACGGACCTCCTACGGTTGAAACGGGGGTCCTGTTCATCGGGAGGGGTGTGGCGTACCGCAAAACGGGACTCCACGGGATACTGTTCATCTCCACCGTCGACCTCCTCCAGCCTCCACGGGCTCCTGTTCATCCAGCCTCCACCACGCGCTACTCCACCGGCTACTGTTGAACCACCCCTCCACGGGCACCCCTCCACCGTCTACTGTTCATCCAGCCCTCCACACCACGGGGTCCTGTTGAACCACCCCTCCACGGGCACCCCTCCACCGTCTACTATTCATCCAGCCCTCCACACCACGTGGTCTTGTTCAACCACTCCTCCACGGGCACCCCTCCACCGTCTACTATTCATCCAGCCCTCCACACCACGGGGTCCTGTTCATCCAGAGAGAACGCCACCGCTCACTGTTCATCCACCCCCCCCCCCCGCAATGCTCACTGTTCATCCAATCGATCAGCGTCAGTTAGCAGCAGTAGCGAAGGAATCGCTCGATCGGGTTCAGGTAACAGCCATCGATCGATCGCTCGGCTTCAGTAACGCGTAGCCTGCACTGCAATCGCTCGGGTTCAGTTAGAGCCCAACGCCTCGCTCGGGTTCAGTCAGAGCCAACGCCTCGCACACACGCGCGTACGTGTACGAGGGAAACGTGCATCGCTCGGCCCCCGACCTCCCACCGTAACCGGGAACTCCCCGAAATTTTCCTCGCCCTCGCTTCTACCACGGTTTTTTCCGTCATGGATGGCCCAAAGAATGTCATGCAGCTGCGTCTCCGGCCCGCCCAGGATGAAAAGCCCATTTTCTGTCATGATTTTTTGTCATAGAAGTCGGAGCCCGCCACATCTATCATGATACCAGGTTTTGTCACAATTATCGTCATAGAAGTGTCATATGTATGACAGAAAAAAAATTTGTTCGGCCCAAAATGTCACGGATATGTCTTTTTTTGTAGTGCAAGGACATACGCGCGAGCCGCCCTCCCCCCATGTAGGGAGAAAGATATTCCTTCTTCAACCCATCGACACTCCCACATATCCACGATAAACATGATCTTCCCGGTTGCAGAAACACGCCAGAACCAAAAGCTCACGCGCCACGCGATCTATACAATGGAGCTAGCGACCAGCGAGCTCCTTGCATGGTCGGACGAAACAGTGATGTTCAGCGTTAATGAACAAAGCAAAAACATCCCACACCCAAGTAGGCATGCCCTAGTGGTAGATCCAATTGTGAGAGGCTGGCGCCATCCACGAGTCCTGATGGACGGGGCTAGTGGTCTCAACATAATCTTCCCCGACACTCTCTACAAGATGGAGATCTCTCTATCCACCCTACAGAAGTCAGACGCAGGCTTGCATGGTTTCATGCCAGATCGCCATATTTGTCCCCTAGAACAGATCGAATTTGAGGTTGTCTTCGAGGATGAAGATAACTTTCAGATAGAACGACTTTAGTTTGAGGTCGCCCCTTTCCACTCCGGCTACAACACAATTTTTGGCCGACCAACGTACATGAAATTCGTGGCAGTACCATCGTATGCATACCTACAACTGAAGATGCTAGGATTAAAAGGCACCATCATGGCATGTGGGAGTCCAGAAAGAGCTTTCGAGGCAGAGGTCGCGAGCGTATAGCTTGCAGGAGCCGCCCCGGCCTTAGTGGAGCATTAACAAATAAAGTGAAGCATCGACACCTCAATGAGGAAGCTCCTAGAATAACCAAGGCCAGGCCCGGTCTTGCAACCGACCAAAGACACAAAAAATCCCAGTGCACCCGGTGGATGCCAATGAAAGAGTGACAATTGGAGAAGACCTCTCGGACGATCAGGAGGCCGAGATCCTAGCATTCCTATGAGCCAGTTGGAACATATTCGCCTGGAAGACCACTGACATGCCAGGGGTACCAGCAGGAAAAGGAGAGCATTGCCTAAATGCTCGGAAGGACGCATGACCAGTTAAATAGGCCTTACTCTGCTTTTCCATAGAGAAGGGACATGTCATAAGAGAAGAAATAGCCTAACTCTTGGCCGCCGAGTTCATTAGAGAGGTCGTACATCCAGTGTGGATACACTATAGGAAACAGCTTCTTTGCCGTCAGCCATGGCGGACGGCAAAGGCTCGAAAGGCGGACGGCAAAGACCTTTGCCGTCAGCCGCTGACGGCAAAAGGCTCCGGCAAAGAAGGCTACGGTAAACAGCTGCTTTGCCGTCTGCTTCCTGGCGGCGGACGGCAAAGGCTCTTTGCCGTCTGCGGCGGACGGCAAAGAAGGCGGACGGCAATAATTGCGCTGTCAGTCCGTTAAGTGGCTAACGGCAGACCTTTGCCGTCCGCCGCAGACGGCAAAATTTCTCTGGTCTTTGCCGTCCGCCTTATGATGTCATCTACACGTCACTAGATGGCAGGTTCTTTGCCGTCTGCCACGGACGGCAAAGTCTTTGCCGTCTGCCACTGTAGGCAAACTGACCAAATGGGTCAGCTCCCAGGAAGCACAGTTGGCTGCCACGTGGCTTCTTTGCCGTCCGCGGCAGACGGCAAAGAGCTCTTTGCCGTCGGTGGCAGACGGCAAAGAGCCTGCATATTGTCTGTTTTTTCTGTTTTTTGTTAAATCCCACAATTTGCACAGAATATATATATGACATATAGATATATTTCACAGGCATTCATCACATAAACAAGTTCATACATCATTTCATACATAAACAAGGTCCTTCCATCATTTCATACATAAACAAGTTCCATCCATCATTTCATACATAAAGAAGTTCCATCCATACATAAAGTAGCACTCCATAGCTAAGGTGACTAGAATGAGAAGACAAGAATGAGAAGACAAGAAGAAGAAGAGTAGAACAAGCACTCCATCCAGCACATAATGAAATCTGCAAAATGGCAAAATAAGAAAGTTAGAAATGGATCGTTTTTGAGGTAACTAAGGTGAAATGGATCGTTTTTGAGGTAACTAAGGTGAAATGGATCTTTTTTAGCTCACTTAGGTCAAATGGATCGTTTTTGAGCTAACTTAGTTGAAATGGATCGGTTTTGAGCTAACTTTGTTGAAATGGATCATTTTTGAGCTAATTTAGTTGAAATGGATCATTTTCAGCTAACTTAGGTGAAATGGATCATTTAAGAGCTAATTTAGGTGAAATGGATCGTTTTTTAGCTCACTTAGGTCAAATGGATCGTTTATGAGCTAAATTAGTTGAAATGGATCGTTTATGAGATAACCTAGGTAAGATGGGTCATTTTGGAGTTAACGTAGGTGAAATGGGCCATTTTAAAGCTAACGTAGGTAAAATGGATCATTTAGGAGCTAATCTAGGTAAAATGGGTCATTTTTGAGCTAACTTGGATGAACTGCATCATTTATAAGCTAACCTAGGTAAAATGGGTCATTTTGGAGGAAAATAAGCTAACTCTAGGTCATTATGGTAAGCATATTGGAGGAAATAAAGCTAAGTCTAGGTCTTTATGCATTTGTTAAGCAAAACACTAGAGAAACTTACCGTGATCAGGGAGATGTAGGAGCGGGGTGGCTAGTGCCGCTACCTGGAGAAGGATCGTGCGATGCGTTTCTGGAGTTAAGCTGCAACAAAGATCATTTCCAATGTCTCGTTAGCATTACGACACTCAAATGTTAAGACTACCAACTAATGTCCATTCAAACTAAACTCACCGTGCTCCCAGGAGCAATCACTGGCATCGGCGGAGCGGGCTGACCGGACTTCTCGCACACAGACTGCACATTTGGTTTTCAGAACAGAGTCATACTAGTTAGTAATGAGACTCAAATGTTAAGACTAGCAAGTAATCTGCAGAAGAAACTTACCACAAGGAGCTCGTACATGGCCCTTGCCTGCATGTCATTCCGTGCCCTCTCCTCCTCCATCATCTTTCTCGTCCTCTCCTCCATCTCCCGCTGCCTCTCCGCCGCCTCCGCCAGAAGTTTCTCCGTTCTATCTCTCTCAGTCTGTATAGCAGCCTGCAACACCACTCACATGACCATTTGTAATCATTGATGGAAGCGCACACAATGTAATGGAGAAAGATAACTGAGTACGTATCACTAACCTTGATGGCGAGTTGCACTGGCCGTTCACGAGGCCTTATCTCAGGAGCGGAGCTCGACTGGCGCGCCTTGATCTCCGGGAGAGTGCTAGGACAACGGATAAGTCCATCTCCAATGGCTATGGAGCCATGGGACCTCCCGCCACCAGATATCATCACCAGCTCTGGATCAATGGGACCCTGGCTCGGGTTAAAGTCCTCCCCTTTCCTCGCCTTCCCCTCATCTCTATATCTCACGAGCTTGTTGTGGGAGGAGATGTTGGTGAAGTTGTTTGCATCATCGAGGTCAGAGTGAGAGAAAGCCTTGACTTTCTTGAAAGAGCCAGTGTGGGCCATGGCATACAGGTCGTACACCTCTGGCACCTTATCCGCCTTATTGTGGCGTGCCTGAAAGAGAGAAACAATGAAAATTAGTAATTAAAGGGCTCAAGCTAGCATGATGAATGAATTGCATGAATCATGAAGCAAACCACATACCCAGTTGCGCCCGAACTGATATAAGTTGGAGCTGCCTTGATGGTGTGGCACACCTTCCATTTGGGCACGTTTGTCCTTGGCCTGGTTGTGGAGGGCTAGCCATTCTTGTGAGCACCACTCATCGACCAACACCTCCCAACAATCCATCCGATCCGCACACCATCTCGGAGGCGCCTAAGTTAGCAAATAGAAACTTGAGCGCTACGGCTAAGAATTACTAAATGAAGGAACTTAAGTAGAAGGCCTTAAGAATTACCTTCATGTACTGCTCCTTACTCAGGAACTTATCGCGGCACGCCGGCTTGGTCTTCTTGATACCACGCAAGGCGTAGTAGTCTCGAACAGCCTGCACCCGAGCCTCGTGCCGTAAGTTCTGGAGTAGGCGCTTGCAGACGTTCTGGATAACATTTGCGCTGTCCTCCTCGTATCCCTCCTCACACCTGTAGAATGTCTGCAATCAAATGAGACAATATTGATTAGTACAATTAATAACTAGCTAGTTGAAGATTTTGAAATGTGTAAAGGAGAAATTACCCAGAACGTCCTGATCACCATGTCTGCCCTCGTGTCGCACACGACACCGTCGATAATGACATCCGGCGGGGCCGGGGCAGCCACGTAGTGCTCCCAGCTCAACCCAAGCTCTGGAAGCCGACCCTCACCAGGCAACGTGACAAACCCCGGGAAGTTTTGCCGGCAAAGAACTCCAAGGACGGAGTTGGGCCGGCGGACACTATGATGGTGGTCCCAACCCCTGCAGCATGACAAGGCCAACGCATTAGTTATTTGAAGAAACGTGAATGCAGAAGGTACAAAAATATTAAATGCACTTACGTACCTCTCCCCATCAGGGAAGATCAACCACCTCTGCTCGCGGGTCGCCGGCACGGACGGGAGCCGTGTAGCACCACGCTGGTACACGGTGCCACCCTCCTCCTCAAGATCAGTCGGCTCCCCGCCATCATCAGCATGGCCACTCGGCTCCTCGGGCTGATCCGGCCAGGTACCCCATCCGGACGTGTGCTCCTCCGGGGTCTCGTGGGCCGAACTCTCGTGGGCCGAAGGCCAGTCGACCCGAGGCTCGTGGGCCCAAGACCCGTGGACCGGAGGCTCGTGGACCGGAGTCCGTGTAGCCTCCTCCTCGGACGAGTCCACCCTAGCAGTCACGTGCTCGGGTGAAACAGCTGGGGGTGGCGGCGAGGAAGGTGCCCTAGCAGTCACCCTACCTCCTCTCCCGCGACCACGTGCCCCACCTCCTCTCTTCCTACCTCGTCCCCTGCTGGGCACCGCGGTCGACGAAGAAGGGCCCGGCGGTGTGGACATACTGTCCAGCAACGCTCGGCGGAGAGGTACGTCTGGAATCGAAGACCTCAGACCACGCGCCGACGAAGAAGGGGCCTTGGCGCGCTCCCGACCAGCGCCCACCATCTTTCAACACCTGCCATGAGAAACAGTAAACGAAATTAGTACAACATAAAAAAAAGACCGACATGAATAATAATATGTGTATCACTTAAGTGTATCATCATCAAGTACAACATTAAAAAATTTAATACCTGACACTACTAATAATCTCGATCAGTATCATCAATAAATGCATAATCATCATCATCACTATAATCAATGACGGGCTCATAGGGTTCAGTGGCATCAACATGTGCAAGGCCACCTTGACGTAATCGGTCAAGCAATGACAGGTCATCCGCAGCAGTAACCTCTTCTTGTTCCGGCTCTTCTTGTTCCTCCTCTGGGGTGATGTCGGATTCACTGTCGCTGTCTACTTCAATGTTTTGGGGTGAAGTATAGCGGTTCTTGAAACGCTTTTTGGAAAGACGTGTCTCTTGGAAGAATTCTCCTTCATATGTGTCTGGGTTAATGTGAGGTTCATAATCCTCTTCCTTTGGGGGAGATAGTCTAGCACGTGGCGGCACTTCATAAACGACATCCCAACCTTTCAGATTTGGATTAGTTTGGCAGGCCCACGGTAGATAGAATACTTGGGTCGCCTGTTGAGCCGTAATATAGACATCAGGAACATCTAAATGGGTGCTTTGGTTGATTTCAACTAGCCCTATATGTTCATGAGTCCTTCTAGTCTCCTTCGGCTGAAACCAATAACATTTGAAGACTACGACATTCGGTGGGTTTTCACCATAGAATAGAAGTTCATAAATTGCTTCAACTCTCCCATAATACTCGGTACCTCCTTCGCCGATAGCAGATACACAACAATTTGTAGACTTTCGGTCGGCCATAGATAGCTCTTTGCCATAGGTACGAAAGCGATACCCGTTGATGTCGTATTTGTCAAATGAACGGACCTTATAGTCAAAACCATTAGCGACTTGTCTCAATTCGGCGTCCATAGACTCTGAATTAGCCTACAAGTTTAATATGAAAGGATTGTTGCATTACGCACAAATTAGCGAATGAAACCGGGATAGCCGCCTACAAATTAGCCTACAAGTCTAATAGAAATTACCGTTTGTTTGAACCAAGAGATGAAACCGGGATAGCCGCCTCCTTGCTTTGCGAGAAGCTCATACTCTTCGACAGAATCCTTTTGGATCACCGCTCCATACGAGAATAAGGCGACGTATCGACTGTATGAAATATCCAGGAATAAGAGCAGTTCAAAGGAAATAGAAGTTGCGAAACTATGTACCGAGAACTTACTCGATGTACGGCCGCACTTCTATCAGGTTGTTGAAGATATACAACGAAATGGTCCGCCATTGTTCGTTATCCAAAGATACTGGA
Source organism: Triticum aestivum (assembly GCF_018294505.1). Lineage (NCBI taxonomy): Eukaryota > Viridiplantae > Streptophyta > Magnoliopsida > Poales > Poaceae > Triticum > Triticum aestivum. Next base: position 108,422,900 of record NC_057802.1, read on the forward strand.
TTTGAAACACTGGCTGGTGCGAGATTCCCTTTGAATAGGCTGAGGTTGGATCCACCCTTTTTAGGGTCGTCAGCATTGTACCGAGGCTTCGGATTATGCAAATGACGATTTTTGGCTTCGTAGTGTGCTGTCACGAAGTTTGCCGCCTCCTCAGTGATGAATGCCTCAGCCATCGATGCTTCAATTCTACGTTTATTTTTACATTTTTGTCGAAGTGTCTTCTGCATCCTCTCAGTTGGGTAGCACCAACGATTTTGCACGGGCCCCCCCAATCTTGCCTCGGTCGGGAGATGCAAAATCAAATGTTGCATTGGATTAAAGAAGCCCGGTGGAAAGATCTTCTCTAACTTGCAGATCAACTCCGGCGCCAACTCTTCCATTTCTTCTAGCACGCCAGGCGATAGTTCTTTCGCACAAAGAACACGGAAGAAATAGCTGAGTTCTGCCAGTACTAGCCATTCATCCTCAGGGATGAAGCCACGCAACATCACCGGCATTACCCGCTCAATCCATATGTGCCAATCATGACTCTTGAGACCAAATATCTTCAATTTATCAAGACTGGCTCCCCTCTGTAGATTCGCTGCATACCCATCGGGGAACATCAACTGCATTTTCACCCACAAGATAATTTCCCTCATAGCTGGCCTTCCAAGATTGAACCATGCCTTTGGCTTCGTCCAGTTCTGCTTTCCTTTCGGTTCTTTCATGTTTTGTAACGGCCTGTCACATAGCGCCTCCAGATCGACTCTAGCCTTAGTATTATCCTTTGACTTCCCATCTATGCCGAACAATGTACCAAAAAGTGCCTCGGCGATATTCTTCTCAGTGTGCATCACGTCGATGTTGTGTGGGCAAAGGAGGTCTTTGAAGTAAGGCAGATCCCATAAGCATGTTTTGTGAGTCCAGGCGTGCTTAGAATTATACCCCTTGAAGTACCCTGGACGCTCTGGATCTGGCTCGAGAGCGTTTAACTGATTCAGGGTCTGTTGGCCTGTCAATGCATGTGGTGCAGAGTTTTTGTCAACTCTACCTCTGATGAAGTTCTTCTTGTCTTTCCTGAACTTATGGCGAGGATTCAGGAACTGTCTATGCATGTCGAAGCAAGAAAACTTGCGACCGGCCTGAAGCCAACGAAACTCAAGAGCTCCCTTGCATGTGGGGCACGGGAACCTTCCATGCACACACCAGCCAACGAATAGCGCATACGCCGGCAAGTCATGCGTCGAGTACATGTACCAGACACGCATTATGAAGTTCCGTTTGCTATAGGCATCGTATGTCTTGAACCCATTATCCCAGGCTTCTTGCAATTCGTCCTTAAGCGGTTGCATATACACATTCATATTTTTCCCCGGATAGTTGGGCCCTGGAATTATCAACGTCAGGAAAATGTTCTTTCTTTGCATAATCTGTCCGGGGGGGAGATTGAGTGGAAATACAAATACGGGCCAACAACTGTATTGGGCTGCCGTCATACCAAACACACTGAACCCATCCGTGCTGATGCCGACTCGAGGATGCCTCGGATCTGCCGCTTTGTCACCATGTAATTCATCAAACTTTTTCCACGCAACACCATCCGATGTGTGTACAATCATCAGATTCCCATCTGCATCTAGTTCGGTTCTTTTGCCCGTTTTGTGCCATGTCATCTGTCTGGCCGTCTCTTCGACCATGAAAAGACGTTGAAGTCTTGGTACGATTGGCATATACCGAAGAACACTAACGGGGATTTTGGTCTGTGTCTTCTCACCCATACCGTTGTCTACCACAACATACCTGGAAGACTTGCAAATGGGACAACAGTTCAAGTCCGCATAGTCAAGCCTAAACAAGACACATCCTTTCTCACAGGCATGTATCTTATCATAGGGCATCTTCAGTGCACGGAGGATTTTGTCCGACTGGTACAGGTTTGCAGGCATTACATGGCCTTTGGGTAGAAAGCGTCCAAATACTGTCATCATTGCATCGTAGCATTCTCTGCCCAAGTTGAACTGAGCCTTCAGAGCCATTACTTGTGAGATGGCATCCAACTGACAAAGCTCAGTGTGCTCATGGAGCGGACGTTTTGAAGACTCCAACATTTCATTGAAGGCCTTTGCAGATTCCTCCATCTCCTCGTCCGAATCCCGAGCATCATCAAAGTCTTGCACCATGTTTTCCATACCGGTACCATGCTCGTCGGTGCGACGACGATCCACCTCAGCTCGGTCACGTTGGGCAGACTCACCATGAAATGTCCACACCGTATAATCGGGCGTAAAACCACTCTTCTGCAGGTGTTTGCCCATTTCAGCCTCTGTCCTCTTTTCCCAATTGCCGCACCGTAAACAGGGGCACCAGGTTTTCCTCTGGCCATTTGCAAATGCGGCTCGCACAAACCCCTTGGTTTTTGTGAACCATTCAGTGCTCCATTTGTTCTGACCAGTGTGACCGGTGTACATCCACGCACGATCACTCATCTTGACTTTCAGAGCTACTAGACACACAACAAATATATATATATATATAATTCACCATGTATGTATTCATCAGTTGATCTACTTTGTCAATTTTATTACGTCCATGCAACCTACACTCTAATAGGTAATGATAGGTCCTAATCCCACCCGAGTATGTTTAGATTGGGTTCATTTTACCATGCTATGCCCCGGATCCTACGCAAAATTTCGGCAGCACCTCCCCGCTGTTCTCCTGATACACGTCTCTGCAATAAACAGAGAGGATGTGTACCCGGAGAACAACAGGGGAGGCACTGACGAAATTTATGCGTCGGATCCGGAGCAAAGCATATGGGAAAACGAACCCAATCTAAACATACTCGGGCTGTCCATGGATAGCATTGGACAATTCGAAAGAATCAAGGTTATAAATATGCAAATGCATGCATATTTATAACTATGACGCTTTCGAACTTGAGACACATATTGGTTACGCATACTGATGATTCAAGACACATATATATCTAGCTATCAAGTTTCATCGGAATAGATCAAATAATTAATGGGGGAGGAGGACATGTCATTTGTGCTCACCCACGAACGAAGGGGCAGAGCTCGTCAAACGCACGGCGAGGTCGTCGAACACCAAACCTCGTAGCGATGAAACAACTGCACATTTAAAACTACCTGATCAACACAATTATATATGATGTTTTTCATAACAAAATCGAAAGATATATGACCTAACTAATAATTCACAAATATATGACCCCGTCGGCTTCTGGAAGGCCAAAGAACACCTTTTCGGGGTCGGGGTCTCGGGGTCGGGGTGCCGTGTCGGTGTCGGGGTCGGGGTGTCGGGTCAGGCTCGGGGTCGGGGTGTCGGGGTCGGGGTCTCGGGGTCGGGGTGTCGGGGGTGTCGTGTCGGGGGTCGGGGTGTCGTGTCGGTCTCGGGGTGCCGTGTCGGGGTCGGGTGTCGTGTCGGTCTCGGGGTGCCGTGTCGGGGTCGGGGTCTCGGGGTCGGGGTCTCGGGTCGGGGTGCCGGGTCGGGGTCGGGGTGTCGTGACAGTGTCGGGGTCGGGGTGTCGGGTCAGGCTCGGGGTCGGGGTGTCGGGGTCGGGGTCGGGGTCGGGGTCGGGGTCTCGGGGTCGGGGTGTCGGGGGTGTCGTGTCGGGGTGTCGTGTCGGTCTCGGGGTGCCGTGTCGGGGTCGGGGTGCCGTGTCGGGGTCGGGGTCTCGGGGTCGGGGTGTCGGGTCGGGCTGCCGGGTCGGGGTAGGGGTGCCGTGTCGGTGTCGGGGTCGGGGTGTCGGGTCAGGCTCGGGGTCGGGGTGTCGGGGTCGGGGTCGGGGTCGGGGTCTCGGGGTCGGGGTGTCGGGGGTGTCGTGTCGGGGGTCGGGGTGTCGTGTCGGTGTCGGGGGTCGGGGTGCCGGGTCGGGGTCGGGGTGCCGTGTCGGTGTCGGGGTCGGGGTGTCGGGTCAGGCTCGGGTCGGGGTGTCGGGGTCGGGGTCGGGGTCAGGGTCGGGTTCTCGGGGTCGGGGTGTCGGGGGTGTCGTGTCGGGGGTCGGGGTGTCGTGTAGGTGTCGGGGTGCCGTGTCGGTGTCGGGGTGCCGTGTCGGGGTCGGGGTGCTGTTTCGGGGTCGGGGCTTCGGGGTGTCTCATCCTCCTCCTCCTCCTCCTCCTCCTCTTCTTCTTCTTCTTCTTCTTCTTCTTCTTCTTTCTCCTCCTCCTCCTCCTCCTCCTCCTCTTCTTCTTCTTCTTCTTCTTCTTCTTCTTCTTCTTCTTCTTCTCCTCCTTCTCCTCCTTCTCCTCCTCCTCCTCCTCCTCCTCTTCTTCTTCTTCTTCTTCTTCTTCTTATTCTTCCCCCTTCTACTTAACCTAAACCTAAACTAAAAACCTAAACTAATTAAAACTAAACTATTTAAACTAATTAAACCTAAACTTAAACAGAAAAAAAACAAAAAAACAGAAAAAAAAAGGGAGGAGGGGCTCACTGTGGGGGGCGGCGATGGGTCGGGGAGGGGCCGGCGACGGAGGGCCGGGGCGGGGCGGTGGAGGAGGTGGGGCGGCGGGGGCCCGGCCGGCGGGGGGCCGGGGCGGGGCGGTGGAGGAGGCGGGGCGGCGGGGGGCCGGGGCGGCAGGGGGCCGGGGCGGCGGGGGGGATGGGGGCGGGGGGCCGGGGCGGCGGGGGATGGGGGGCGGGGGGCCGGGGCGGGGCGGTGAAGGAGGCGGCGGGGGGCGCGAGGCGGCGAGGGGCCGTGGCGGCTGTGGGCCGGGGCGGCGGTGGGGCGCGGGGCGGCGGGGGGCCGGGGCGGGGGGGCGACGGGGCGGTGGGGCGGCGGGGAGCCGGGGCGGCGGGGCGACGGGGCGGCGGGGGCGACGGGGCGGCGGCGCGCGGCGGGCGGCGGCGGCGGGGTGGGAGGAGAAGGGCGCGAGGACGAAGTGAGTAACGGGCGGGGGGTACGTGCCGTTAGTCAAGTGCCTTCTTTGCCGTCCGCCAGCCTTTGCCGTCCACCGTTTTGCCTCTTTGCCGTCTTCTAGCGGACGGCAAAGAGGTGGGCCGTTATGATTTTTTCAAACGAGCGGGGGGTGGGGGCCACCACACTCTTTGCCGTCTGCCAGCGGACGGCAAAGATTCTTTGCCGTCCGCTGGCAGACGGCAAAGAGCTGGCAGATGGCAAAGAGCTTCTTTGCCGTCAGCCTTTTCTTTGCCGTCTGTTTATGTGTAGCTGATGGCAAAGAGCTTCTTTGCCGTCAGCTAGCAGACGACAAAGAGCTGGCAGATGGCAAATTAGCTGATTCCAGTAGTGATAGCTAACCCAGTGATGGTATGCAAGAAAAACATGTCCTGGCACATGTGCGTTGGTTAGACTGACCTTAATAAAGCTTGTCCCATAGACCCATTTCCCCTTCCACGGATTGATCAGATCATTGATTCCAGAGCGGGCTACGAGTAATTGCGCTTTCTCGATGCATACTCGGGATATCACCAGAAACGCGTGCAGGAATCAGATCAAGAGAAGATCTATTTTAGCACCTGTTACATCGCAATGGCCTTTGGGCTCAAAATCATTGGAACAACATATCAACGGACAATGCAGAAGTGTTTCCATAACCAAATTGGGATCAACATGGAGGCCTACCTCGATGACATCTTGGTCCAGTCTTGCAAGGGGTCCATCCTTCTAGCTGACCTCTAGCAAATATTTGACAACCTGCACAGCTTCAACTTAAGTTGAAACCCAAAAAATACGTCTTTGGGGTCCCCACATGACAACTTTTGGGATTCATAGTGTCCTAGCGGGGGATAGAGGCAAACCTGGAAAAATTTCAAGCAATAGTTAAATAGAAGCCACCGGAAACGGTTCGAGAAGTCCAGAAGCTTGCATGATGCATGGCAACCCTCAGCCATTTCATCTCTAGGCTGGGGGAGAAGGCTCTTCCACTTTATCGACTCCTGAAGAAAGGGGACAAGTTTTACTAGAGCAAAGAAGCCTTTGCCAATCTCAAAAGACTAGTACAGTCAAACCCGCTCCTCGCTTCCCCAGCACAGTCCAAGCCCATGCTATTATACATATCAGCGACCACCCAAGTGGTCAGTGTGGTGATAGCAGTGGAGAGAGAGGAGGCCATAAAAGCACTGCGGGTACAACACTCGGTATACTACATCAGCAAGGTCCTAACACCATCTAAGACGCGGTACCCACATTATCAAAAAATTACATATGGAGTATTCATGGCAGTTAGGAAGCTGTGACATTACTTTCAAGCCAACCCAATCACAGTGGTTAGCCACGCCCCACTCTCGGACATCATAAACAATAAGGGGCCACATGATGGGTAGCAAAGCATGCAATTAAGCTCCTACCATTTGAGATATCATACAAGCCACACTCGGTGATCAAGTCACAAGCAATCACCGACTTTCGCTCGAATAGACCGAAGCCCAGCAGGTACCCAAGAACAGACCACGTGTACTAAATACTCCCATAATTTCTCTATATAGTGCGCATAGTTTCTAGTGTAGGTACCAATGTGTGCCCTGGCATTGAAGTTTGGACGAAAATAGCCCCGCCTCAGCTGTCTATCCACTTGCCCACTTGCCCATCCCAGTAGAAAGATAAAAATGAAGGGAATCTAAGTTGGGGAAGGAAGTGAAATCGCGGAAGAAGGAAATCGGAGCGAGCCGTCGCACCCCAGTCTCGCCGGCGGCAAGTGGACGTAGCTTGGTCACACTGGCCACCTGCCCCTAGCAGATGTTCACCCGACAAGTAAACTCCGGCTACGGATACGGAGACACAGGTCACGGACGCAGTGGCGGCGACTGCACACATGGGATGCATGACACATACCTTCTCCTACAGCGATAGCGACCATGACCTTCCTCCTCTACCTCACACAATTTACCCATCTGAAAGTCTCTGTGAGTTTACTGGGATGACATCAAGGGTACTAGTGCGTTGATTTATTTGATGAACAGAGGACGAACTCCCAAGCAAGTGCATGCTGAAGCTGAGCGTGAGCGTGAACTTGGAGAAGGAAGTTGAAGTGCGGGCCACCGTGTGTGTGTATTCAAAGTTGAAGAAATCCACACGCTCGAGCGCACCGAACCTGCCGGTGAGGAGCTAATCACGAAGGTAGTTGTTCCCGAGCCCTAGCATGGGCGACCCGGGAGCCCTGAGGTGCGCGGCGGGGAGCAGCCCGCAAGCGCTTTGTCCTAGAGGTTAAGCTTCTAGAGCCCCTCGCGTAGGATGATAACCCACAAGTATAGGGGATCAATTGTAGTTGTTTCGATAAATAAGAGTGTCGAACCCAACGAGGAGCTAAAGGTAGGATTTATATTCCCTTAAAGTTCTATCGACCACCGATACAACTCTACACACACTTAACATTCTCTTTACCTAGAACAACTATGAAACTAGAAGTACTTTGTAGGTGTAAAGGGATAGGTTTGCAAGATAATAAAGAGCACGTAAATAAAAGTTAGGGTCTGTTTAGATAAAGAAACAATTAATTTAGTTTAGTAGAGAGCTTTTTGTAACACAAGAATGTTATTTGTCCCTAGGCAATCGATAACTTGACTAGTAATCATTATTGCAATTTTATATGAGGGAGAGGCATGAGCTAACATACTTTCCGTACTTGGATCATATGCACTTATGATTGGAACTCTAGCAAGCATCTGCAACTACTAAAGATCGTTAAGGTAAAACCCAACCATAGCATCAAGTAACAAGTCCTCTTTACTCCCATACGCAACAACCCCCTTACTCAGGCATAAGCTTCTCTCACTCTAGTCACCCACCATAAGAGAATCATGAACGTATTGCAACACCCTAGAATGGGGATCCCTCATCCTCGCACGATACGGAGGGCACCATAGGACAGCACCAAAATAAAACATACAACTCAAACCAATCACGATCATCAATCAACCCATAGGACAAAGCGAATCTACTCAAACATCATAGGACATCCACATATCATTGGATAATAATATATAGAGTTGAGCACCATGTTTAAGTAGAGATTACAAAGGGGGGGCGAAGAGGTGTTACATGCTACATAGAGGGGTAGAAAGTTGGTGTTGATGGTAGCGAGGTTGTTGGTGTAGATTGCCATCATGATCCTTGCCCCAGCGGCACTCCGGTGCCACCAGGAGAGAGGGGGGATAGCCCCCTCCTTCTTCTTCTTCCTTGACCTCCCCCTAGATGGGAGGAGGATTTCCCCTCTGGTCCATGGCCTCCATGGCGGTGGAGGGGTGGGAGCCCCTCCGAGATTGGATTTATCTCTCTGTTTCTCTTCTGTTTCGTGACCCTGTTTTCTGGCCTTTCACCCTTTCTTAAATATCCAGAGATCCGTAACTCTGATTGGGCTGAAATTTTAACACGATTTTTATCCGGAGATAAGCTTCCTCGTGGCCGAAGGACACCTACAAAAGACATTTGAGGTGGCCACAAGCTTGCTAGGCGCGCACTGGGTAGGGGGGAGCGCTCCTTGAGCTTGTGGGCCCCTCGGACATCGTCTCACTTTGATTCCACTTCCCGAAAATCACATATATTCCAAAATAATTCTCCATAAATTTTATCGCGTTTGGACTTTTTTTGATATGGATTTTCTGCGGAACAAAAATCATGCAACAAACAGGAACTGGCACTAGGCACTGGATCAATATGTTAGTCCAAGAAAATCATATAAATTGTTGCCTAAAGTATGTAAATTTTGTAGAATATTGGCATGAAACAATAAAAAAACTATAAATATGATGGAGACATATTAGCATCCCCAAGCTTAATTCCTTCTCGTCCTCGAGTAGGTAAATGATAAAAAAATATAATTTTTTTATGTGGAATGCTACCTAACATAATCTTGATCATATAATCTAATCATGGCATGAATATTAGGATACAAGTGGTTCAAAGCAATAGTCTATAATTTGATATAAATACATCAATACTTAGCCATCCCAACAAACAATAATGTCTTTCAAAATATTGATGCTAATGAATGTTATCCCTACAAAATCATATAGCCTTGTCATGCTTCATGTTCTTAACACAAAGTATTATCATGCACAACCCCGATGACAAGCTGAGCAATTGGTTCATACTTTTTAACTCGCTTCAACTTTTTCAAACCCCACGCAATACATGAGCGCAAGCCCTGATATAACACTATGGGTGGAATAGAATATGATGGTAGAGATTAATATGGAGAAGACAAAAAGGAAGAAACTCTCACATCGACGCGTCTAATCAATATGCCATGGGGATGCCCATCAATTGATATCAATGTGAGGAGTAGGGATTGTCATGCAACAGATGCACTAAGAGCTATAAGTGTATGAAAGCTCTGCTTGAAACTAAGTGGGTGTGCATCCAACTTGCTTGAACAAAGACCTCGGGCATTTGAGGAAGCCCATCATTGGAATATACAAGAAAATTTCTATAATGAAAAATTCCCACTAGTATATATGAAAGAGACAACATAGGAGACTCTCTATACGAAAAACATGGTGCTACTTTGAAGCACAAGTGTGCTAAAAGGATAGTAACATTGCCCCTTCTCTCCTTTTCTCTTATTTTCTTCTCTTTTTTGGACTCTTTTTTGCCTCTCTTTATTATTATTATTATTATTATTATTATTTTAATTTTTCATTCGGAATCTCATCCCGACTTGTGGGGGAATCATAGTCTCCATCATCCTTTCCTCACTGAGACAATGCTCTAATAATGATGATCATCATGATACGTCTCCAACGTATTTATAATTTTTTATTGTTCCATGCTATTATATTATCTGTTTTGGATGTTTTATATGCATATATATATGGTACTTTATATTATTTTTGGGACTAACTTATTAACCTAGAGCCTAGTGCCGGTTTCTGTTTTTTCCTTGTTTTTGAGTTTCGTAGAAAAGGAATATCAAACGGAGTCCAAACGGAATAAAACTTTACGATGATTTTTCTTGGACCAGAAGACACCCACAAGACTTGGACTCCAAGCCAGAAGAAACACGAGGCGGCGACAAGAGTGGAGGGCGCGCCCTAGGGGGGGCCTGGCTTGTGGCCCCCCTCGGGAGTCCCCTGACCTACCTCTTTGTCCTATATATTCACATATATTCCAAAACCATCACGGGGAGCCACAAAAATACTTTTCCTCCACTGCAACCTTGTGTTCTCGTGAGATCCCATCTTGGTGCCTTTTCTGGCATCCTGCCGGAGGGTGATTCGATCACGGAGGGCATCTACATCAACCCTATAGCCCTTCCGATGAAGAGTGAGTAGTTTACCTCAGACCTACGGGTCCATCGCTAGTAGGTAGATGGCTTCTTCTCTCTTTTTGATTGTCAATACCATATTCTCCTCGATATTCTTGGAGATCTATCCGATGTAATCTTCTTTTGCGGAGTGTTTGTTGAGATCCGATGAATTGTGGATCTATGATCAGCTTATCTATGAATATTATTTGAATCTTCTCTGAATTCTTATATGCATGATTTGATATCTTTGTATTTCTCTCTGAATTATTGGTTTGGCTTGGCCAACTAGATTGGTTTTTCTCGCAATGGGAGAGGTGCTTAGCTTTGGGTTCAATCTTGCGTTATTTCACCGAATGACAAAGTAGGGGTAGCGAGACACATATTGAATTTTTGCCATCAAGGATAAAAAGATGGGGTTTTCATCATATTGCTTGAGTTAATTCCTCCACATCATGTCATCTTACTTAAGACGTTACTCCGTTCTTTATGAACTTAATACTCTAGATGCATGCTAGATAGCGGTCGATGTGTGGGGTAATAGTAGGAGATGCAGGCAGGAGTCGGTCTACTTGATACGGACATGATGCCTGTATGCATAATCATTGCCTTGGAGTTATAGAGGTATACGAAGTTTACAGATTGCTACACACTGTTCTGTTTTTGACAGATTCCGTTTTTCTTGTGTTGTTTACTTATTTTGATGAATCTATGGGTAGTATCGGGGGGTATGAACCATGGAGAAGTTGGAATACAGTAGATATTACACCAATATAAATAACGAATGAGTTCATAACAATACCAAAAGTGGTGATTTATTTTCTTATACTAACGGATCTCATGAGTTTTCTGTTGTGAAGTTTTCAAGTTTTGGGTAAAGATTTGATGGACTATGGAATAAGGAGTGGCAAGAGCCTAAGCTTGGGTATGCCCAAGGCACCCCAAGGTAATATTCAAGGACAACCAAGAGCCTAAGCTTGGGGATGCCCCGGAAGGGATCCCCTCTTTCGTCTTCGTCTATCTGTAAATTTACTTGAGGCTATATTTTTATTCACCACATGATATGTGTTTTCCTTGGCGCGTCTTGTATGATATCAGTCTTTGGTTTTAGTTTCCCACAATCATCCTTGCTATACACACCTTTTGAGAGGGACCCGCATGAATCGCGATTTATTAGAATACTCTATGTGCTTCACTTATATCTTTTGAGTTAGGCAAATTTGCTCTAGTGCTTCACTTATATCTTTTTAGAGCACGACGGTGGCTTTATTTTATAGAAATTGTTGAACTCTCATGCTTCACTTATATTATTTTTAGAGTCTCTCTAAACAACATGGTAATTTGCTTTGGTTATGAATTTAGTCCTAATATGATGGGCATCCAAGAGGGATATAATAAAAACTTTCATATAAAGTGCATTGAATACTATGAGAAGTTTGATTCCTTATGATTGTTTTGAGATATAAAGATGGTGATATTAGAGTCATGATAGTGAGTAATTGTGGATTGGTAGAAATACTTGTGTTAAAGTTTTTAATTCCCGTAGCATGCACGTATGGTGAACCATTATGTGATGAAGTCAGAGCATGATTTATTTATTGATTGTCATCCTTTCTGTGGAGGTCAGGATCGCGCGATGGTTAACTCCTACCAACCCTTCCACTAGGAGCATGCGTGTAGTACTTTTTTTTGATAACCAATAGGCTTTTGCAATAAGTATGTGAGTTCTTTATGACTAATGTTGAGTCCATGGATTATACGAACTCTCACCCTTCCACCATTGCTAGCCTCTCTAGTACCACGCAAATTTCGCCAGTGCATTACACCCACCATATACGTTCCTCAAAACAGCCAGCATACCTACCTGTTATGGCATTTCCATAGCCATTCCAAGATATATATTGCCATGCAACTTCCACCGTTCCGTTTTGTTGTAAGTTTCGACTTGTAATTATTGAGTTGTAAGTAAATAAAAGTGTGATGATCATCGTTATTATAGCATTGTCCCATGTGAGGAAAGGATGATTGAAGCTATGATTACCTCACAAGTTGGTATGACTCTATGGACTTTATGAAAATAAAAGAGGCCAAAGAAGCCCAAATAAAAAAGAGAGGCCAAAGAAGCCCACAAAAAAGAAAGAAAAAGAAAAAAATGAAAGAAAAAAATGAGAGAAAAGAGAGAAGGGGCAATGTTACTATCTTTTTTCCACACTTGTGCTTCAAAGTAGCACCATGATCTTCATGATAGAGAGTCTCCTATGTTGTCACTTTCATATACTAGTGTGAATTTTTCATTATAAAACTTGGCTTGTATATTCCAATGATGGGCTTCCTCAAATTGCCCTAGGTCTTCGTGAGCAAGCGAGTTGGATGCACACCCACTTAGTTTCTTTTTGAGCTTTCATAAACTTGTAGCTCTAGTGCATCTGTTGCATGGCAATCCCTACTCACTCACATTGATATCTATTGATGGGCATCTCCATAGCTCGTTGATAAGCCTAGTTGATGTGAGACTATCTCCTTCTTTTTGTCTTCTCCACAACCACCATATTCTATTCCACCTATAGTGCTATATCTCTGGCTCACGCTCATGTATTGCGTGAAAGTTGAAAAAGTTTGAGAATACTAATATATAAAACTATTGCTTGGCTAAAACCAGGGTTGTGCATGATTTAATACTTTGTGTGATGAAGATGGAGCATAGCCAGACTATATGTTTTTGTAGGGATAACTTTCTTTGGCCATGTTATTTTGAGAAGACATGATTGCCTTATTAGTATGCTTGAAGTATTATTATTGTTTTTATGTCAATATTAAACTTTTGTTTTGAATCTTATGGATCTGAACATTCGTGCCACAATGAAGAAAATTACATGGATAAATATGTTAGGTAGCATTGCACGTCAAAAATTCTGTTTTTATCATTTACCTACTCGAGGACGAACAGGAATTAAGCTTGGGGATGCTTGATACGTCTCCAACGTATCTATAATTTTTGATTGTTCCATGCTATTATATTATCTATTTTTGGGACTAACTTATTAACCGAGAGCCAAGTGCCAGTTTTTGTTTTTCCCTTGTTTTTGAGTTTCGCAGAAAAGGAATATCAAACGGAGTCCAAACAGAATAAAACTTTACGATGATTTTTCTTGGACCAGAAGACACCCAGAGGACTTAGAGTCCAAACCAGAAGACCCACGAGGCGGCGGCAAGGGTGGAGGGCGCGCCCTAGGGGGGGCGCCCCCCTGCCTTGTGGCCCCCTCGGGAGTCCCCTGACCTACCTCTTCGTCCTATATAATCACATATATTCCAAAACCCTCAGGGGGAGCCACAAAAATACTTTTCCGCCACCGCAATGTTATGTTCCCGTGAGATCCCATCTTGGGGCCTTTTCCGGCATCCTGCCAGAGGGGGATTCGATCACAAAGGGCATCTACATCAACCCTATTGCCCTTCCGATGATGCGTGAGTAGTTTACCTCAGACCTACGGGTCCATAGCTAGTAGCTAGATGGCTTCTTCTCTATCGTTGTTTCTTAATACCATGTTCTCCTCGATGTTCTTGGAGATCTATCCGATGTAATCTTCTTTTGCGGTGTGTTTATCGAGATCTGATAAATTGTGGATTTATGATCAACTTATCTATGAATATTATTTGAATCTTCCATGAATTCTTATATGCCTGATTTTATATCTTTGTATTTCTCTTTGAATTATCTGTTTGCTTTGGCCAACTAGATTGGTTTTTCTTGCAACGGGAGAGGTGCTTAGCTTTGGGTTCAATCTTGCGTGATTTCACCCAGTGACAAAGTAGGGGTAGCGAGACACCTATTGAATTGTTGCCATCGAGGATAAAAAGATGGGGTTTTCATTATATTGCTTGAGTTAATTCCTCTACATCATGTCATCTTACTTAAGGTGTTACTCCGTTCTTTATGAACTTAATACTCTAGATGCATGCTGGATAGCGGTCGATGTGTGGAGTAATAGTTGTATCTGCAGCTAGGAGTCGGTCCACCTGACACGAACGTGATGCCTATATGCATAGTCATTGCCTTGGATATCGTCATAATTTTGCGCTTTTCTATCAATTGCTCAACAGTAATTTGTTCACCCCCCATATTATTTGCCTTCAAGAGAGAAGCCTCTAGTGAAACCTATGGCCCCGGGTCTATTTTCCATCATATTCTTTTCCGATCTACTATTTTGCAATCTTTTATTTTCAGATCTATAAACCAAAAAACCCAAAAATATTTAGTTATCTTTTATTTACTTTTTTCTATCTCTATCAGATCTCACCTTTGCAAGTGACCGTGAAGGGATTGACAACCCCTTTATCGCGTTGGGTGCAAGTGTTTGATTTTTTGTGTAGGTGCATCTATTGGGGAGTTACATGTTTCTCCTACTAGATTGATACCTTGGTTCTTAAGTGAGGGAAATACTTATCTCTACTGTGCTGCATCATCCTTTCCTCTTCAAGGGAAAAACCAACGCAAGCTCAAGAAGTAGCACATCACACTTCTATTTACTTACAACTCAATATTACAACTCGATATCTAGAACAATATGACTCTAGATAAATGCCTCTGGCAGTGTACCAGGATGCGCAATGATCTAGCGTAGCAAAGATATCAACAAATGGACAAGCCATGAAAATATCATGTTACCTATCTTACGATCATGCAAGGCAATATGACAATGAATGCTCAAGTCATGTATATGATGATGATGGAAGTTGCATGGCAATATAACTCGGAAAGGCAATGGAAGTGCCATAATAGGTAGGTACGGTGGCTGTTTTGAGGAATATATAATGAGGCTTATGTGTGATAGAGCGTATCATATCACGGGGTTTGGATGCACCGGCGAAGTTTGCACCACCGAGGTGAGAAAGGGCAATGCACGGTACCGAAGAGGCTAGCAAATTGCGGAAAGGTAAGAGTGCATATAATCTATGGACTCACATTAGTCATAAAGAACTCACATACTTATTGCGAAAGTTTATTAGCCCTCAAAGCAAAGTACTACTATGCATGCCCCTAGGGGGATAGATTGGTAGGAAAAGACCATCGCTCGTCCCCGACCGCCACTCATAAGGAAGACAATCAATAATAAATCATGCTCCAACTTCTTAGCATAACGAGAGACTATACGTGCATGCTTTGGTAATCACAAACCTTAACACCAATATTCCTACTAAACAGAATCATTCACTAGTACCTCCCACATATTACCATCTCTATATCGCAAAACTATTGCTAGGAATCAAGCATATCATATTCATCGATCTACAAGTTTTATGTAGGATTTTATGACTAACCATGTGAATGGCCAATTCCTGTTGACTCTCTAAATAGAATAAGTGAAGCAAGAGAGTTTAATTCTTTCTACGAAATACCATGCTCTAACAAATATAAGTGAAGCTAAAGAGCATTCTACAAATAAAGGTTTTCTATATGTAGAGAAACAGGCATCCAAACTTCAAATGATATAAGTGAAGCACATGAAGCATTCTATAAAGCCATACTCAAAAGATATAAGTGAAGTGCAAAGAGCATTCTATAAATCAACCAAGGACTATCTCATACCAGCATGGTGAATTTATTAAAATAAAATTAAAAAGCAGACGACGCTCCAAGAATTCACGCATATCATGTGAACAAAACAAAAACCGAAACATACCGATACTTGTTGAATAAGGATGGCATGCCTTCCGGGGCATCCCCAAGCTTAGATGCTTGAGTCTAATTGAATATTTACTTGGGGTGCCTTGGGCATCCCCAAGCTTGAGCTCTTGCCTCTCCTCATTCTTCTCAAATCAATACCTCCTCGATCTTAGAACACTTCATCCACACAAAACTTAACCAAACTTTTTATTCGCGGGTTAGTACATATAACATCAAATCCCATCATGTCCCTCTGTAACATTACTGTATAATTATAATCAAACCTTACACACTGTATGCTATCACAATTCTATGGCGCCAAGTCAAAAGGGGGCTAAACAAGATTTCAAACATACGATAATAATGAAACTATAACAACAATCTGTGAACACAAGACAGTCTGTAAAGATGCAGATGGTACATATACTTCGGTAACTCAAAAAATTCTGAAACACTAGGAAAAAATAAAAAAAGTAGCATAGCAGTACCGTGTAAAAAATTCAGAAACTTTCGACATTCTAGTAAAAAAAATTAAATTCACGCACTACAGCCAAAGTTTCTGTTTTTGCACTGCACATACCAAACAAACAATCTAATCATCCTAAATGTTGGCACATTATTTTTATAATACAATGTATTTGTATCAAGGGGATAATTATTTTTGTTCGAAAGTTTCTGTAATTCAAGATTTGCAAAGTTTCCATGGGCATGAACAAAGTTCAAGGAGCTCCCCCACTTCAACCGTGCTTGTCTTTCTTACTTTCACTTTTATTTTTGAAAAGTTTTAGGTTCCCCTCTATATTTTTTTGTGTTTAAACTTTTTAAAAGCACACAACAGAAATTAATGACTCTCTAAAACTTTCAAGGTGTCTCCCCGGCAGCGCTTTCTTTAAAGCCATTAAGCTAGGCATAAAGTGTTCAAGTAATCAATCCACCCGGATCCCAAGGTATATCAAAGCCAATTTTAATTAACAATGATTTATAATTTAGTAGTGAGAACAAAGTAACATATATGTTATAACAACGGAGTCTAACTCTCTTCCTATGCATCGGCATGTCATAAAAGAACAATTCATGCACACATAATAAAGACCTATACATAGCATAAACAGTTTCTTGCAATTTTATTGTGTTGGAAACATAGAGAGGTGAAGATGTGGTTCCACTCTCATAATAATTACAAGTAGGAGCAGCAAGCACATCCATATTATATTCATAAAAATCATCATGTGTAGTAGTAAAACGCAACCCATCAATATAATCCTTAATAAGCACAAACTTCTCTGATATAGTGTAATTGGGAGAATTCAAAAAGATAATAGGACTATTGAGTATGGGTGCAATAGCAACAATTTCATGTTTAACATAAGGAACTATAGCAAGTTCATCTCCATAAGCAAAATTTATATTGGCATCTTGGCCACAAGCATAGCAAGCATCAATTTGTCAAAAAGGGATATTTCAAATGAATCCAAGGGATCATAACATTCATCATTCCGTAAGCACGATGGGAGATTAAACAATGTATGAGTTGAAGAGTTACTCTCATTACAAGGTGGGCATGGGTAGCTAATCCACTCTTCCTCCCTTTGTTCTTCGCTCTCATCCACATCTTTTTCATGTAATGAGCTCACAGTGTCATCAATTTCTTCTTCCATATATTCCTGCAAAATATTAGTTTCTTCTTGGACCACAGAGACTTTCTCAATAAATACATCAATATCAACATTATATTCATAATTCTCATAGCAATATCTAAATAAAGCATAATTTTCAGGTCTGTAAACAACATCATCATAATCTACATACTTGTCAAACAAAGATTCAATTTCATAAGCACCCTTAAAAGCAACAAATTCTTCTATTCGTTCCACACCATAGTAATCATAAATTCCATTACCATAAGAAGCCAAGGTTTCATTATCATTAAATTCACATGAAAAGGGAAGGTGTGGAGCCTTCATCCTAGAGCAACAAGTATAAACATAGCTCAAACATAGATCACATGCATACCAATGCAACATTCAATTTGATCCCATAAGAGTTTCCCTTTTTGAGTCAAGAAATAACCCCTAAAGTATTCACATTGATCTAACGTGTCTCCCATTATCAAGTTGAATGGGGTTTTCTCAGGATTATCAAAGTAGTGTTTAATATTTTTCACATAATGATCATCGAGGGTTTTAGGAGGTTCCCCATCTCCATGAGTAGCAAGTACACCTTTTTATTTTGCTATTTTGTGTTCCATATCCATAACTAAAGATGGAGAACATCTTATAACAGAAAATAAAAACTACTTAGTGATCTAGCAAACAAGCACACACGAGAATATTCACCCCACGCTATTGCTCCGCCAGAAAAAGGTCTTGATAACCCACAAGCTTAGGGGATCAATAGTATCTTTTTCGATAAGTAAGCGTGTCGAAACCAATGGGGAGCTAAAGGTAGGATTTATATTCCGTTCAAGTTCTATCGACCATCGATACAACTCTACGCACACTTAATGTTCGCTTTACTTAGAACAAGTATGACACTATAAGTACTTTGTAGGGGTAAAGGGATAGGTTTGCAAGATAATAAAGAGCATGTAAATAAAAGTTAGGGGATGTTTAGATAAGGAAACAATTAAGTTAGTTTTAGTAGAGAGCTTTTTGTAACACAAGAAAGTTATTGGTCCCTAGGCAATCGATAACTAGACGAGTAATCATTATTGCAATTTCATATGTGGGAGAGGCATGAGCTAACATACTTTCCGTACTTGGATAATATGCACTTATGAATGGAACTCTAGCAACCATCCGCAACTACTAAAGATCATTAAGGTAAAATCCAACCATAGCATTAAGTAACAAGTCCTCTTTACTCCCATACGCAACAACCCCCTTACTCGGGCGTAAGCTTCTGTCACTCTAGCCACCCACCATAAGAGAATCATGAATGTATGGTAACAGCCTACAACAGGAATCCCTCACGATTGCTCGACATGGAGGGCACCATAGGACAGCACCAAAATAAAACATACAACTCAAACCAATCACGATCATCAATCAACCCATAGGACAAAACGAATCTACTCAAACATCATAGGATAGCGACATATCATTGTGTAATAATATATACAGCTGAGCACCATGTTTAAGTAGAGATTATAGCGGGGAGAAGAAGTGTTACACCGCTGCATATAGGGGGAGAAAGTTGGTGTTGACGATAGCAAGGTTGTTGGTGTAGATCGTCGTCGCGATCCTTGCCCCGGTGGCACTCCGGCGCCACCGGGAGAGAGGGGGAGAGAGCCCCCGTCCTTCTTCTTCTTCCTTGACCTCCCCCCTAGATGGGAGGATGATTTCCCCCTCTGGTCCATGGCCTCCATGGCGGTGAAGGGGTGGGAGCACCTCCGAGATTGGATCTACTCACTATTTCTCTTCCGTTTCGCAACCTTGTTTTCTCGCCTTTCACCGTTTCTTAAATATCCGGAGATCCATAACTCCGATTGGGCTGAAATTTTAATGCAATTTTTATCTGGATATAAGCTTCCATGTGGCCAAAGGACACCTCCAACTGACCTACGGGGTGGCCACAAGCTTGCTAGGCGCGCCTTGGGTAGGGGGGCGCGCCCCTTGAGCTTGTGGCGTCGTCGGACATCGTCTCGTGTTGATTCCACTTCCCAAAAATCACATATATTCCAAAATAATTCTCCATAAAATTTTATCGCGTTTGGACTTTGTTTGATATGGGTTTTCTGTGAAACAAAAAACATGCAACAAACAAGAATTGGTACTGGGCACTGGATCAATATGTTAGTCCAAGAAAATCATATAAATTGTTGCCAAAAGTATGTAAAAGTTGCAGAATATTGTAATGAAACAATAAAAAATTATAGATACGACGGAGACGAATCATACGGCACATCGAGAAGCGTGTCGGAGATGTCACTACTGCGAGCGAGAGCACACGGAGCTTGGTCGCAATAAGCAGCAACATTGCAGGTAGGCTATTCCTGAAGAGGTCGTGGTGGCGCAAGTGTTCAATGCGGGCTAGCTTGGTGAGTAGCAACCAGGCGAGCTACATGCTGCCGAGGATGAGCCCGATGACCCACGACGCCGCTGCAGCTAGAGATACACAATCATGCCCATCGGAGATCCGACGATGTTGTTCGTCCCGGGCACGACGTGGACCGTTGCGATGGAGTTTTTGTTGCCATTGCCATCTGCGGCGGAGGTGCCGTGCTGACATTGACGGAGGGGAGGAGGCCATGCGTTGGGGAGATGGGCAAAGATAAAGCAAGGAGGGGATGCGTGTGTGTTGCTGAACAGCAAATGCGCACTACATATTGGAATATTCCTGCAAAAATTATGCACTATATATTGGAATGGAGGGAGTAGTGTATTTCAATGGGTCAATGACCGTCCATGGACTGGTGGCTGGAGTGGTCCTTGTGTCACCAAGAGTCAATTGAATGAACTATGTCCTGCATCTCCACTTTTGGGACTCCAACAACTCGGTAGAGTACGAGGCCCTCCTCCACGGGCTCAGTATTGCAGCCTCCATGGGCATCTGCCGACTCATCTGCCGAGCCGACTCCGACATCGTGGTATAGCAGGTAATGAAGGCATTCAACACTAAGGACGCAGAGATGGCCGCATACTGTGCGGCTGTCCTGGAGCTGAAAGGCAAGTTTGACGACATTGAGCTACACCATGTCAAAAGAAGTGGCAGCATAGTAGCCGATAGTCTTGTGCGGATAGGAACGACAAGAGATTGAGTGCCTGACGAAACATTTCTAGAAATACTACATAAACCATCGATAAAAATACAAGGCGCCCAAGAAACAAGCCTGACCTCTGGAACACTGGAGGCCGAAAAAGCGGATGGGCTTGCGCTAGACCTTGCAGACAGTGTTATGGAGAAGACACCAAACAAAGAGGTCCTCGCCGTCAGCCCGGATTGGACCCAACCACTGTTGGCAAACATGATCAATGGAAACTGCCCAACATATAAAACCGAAGCCCGACGCATAGTCTCAAGGTCAAAGGCATACAAAGTGATAAGCAGAGAACTCTACAAGCGTAGCCAAACACGCATATTCGAAGATGCGCCTCGGAAGAAGAAGGAATGAAACTTCTACAACAATACACGTGGGGGCTTGCAGCCATCACACATTCCCCGGGACGATAGTAGTAAAAGCTTATCGCCATGATTTCTTTTGGCCCCACGCCATAAGAGACAGAGAAGATATCGTGCGAACGTGCGATGACTGTCAATGCTTTGCCAACAAAACACATATGACAACGATGGCCCTGAAAACAATCCGCCTCACATAGCCATTTGCAGTGTGGGGATTGGACATGGTAGGATGCTTGTCACCATCACCGGGAGGCCACAAGTTCCTCCTAGTTACAATTGGTAAATTCACAAAGTGGATAGAAGCCAAGCAAGTAACCAACGCATAGGCCGACACCACAGTTAAATTTGTGTCCCGGCTGATACACTGTTTTGGTGTTCCACACAGTATCATCACCGACAATGGATCCAAATTAACAGCCGACATATTCAAAGACTTCTACCATAAAATGAGGATTCACATTGACTACGCATCCGAGGCTCACCCCCATTCCAATGGAGAGGTAGAAGGGCCAACAGGTTAATCATGCAAGGTTTGAAGCCCAGGCTCATCACTCCACTAATAAGAGCAAAAGGCAACTGTGAAAGAACATGTGGTGCCTCCATGTGTGATTTTGGTAACTGATGACATTCTTTATGGACTAATGGTTCCATTGAGTTATATTTGAAGGATTTGTCCATAGGTATTTCTTGAAGTCCATGTGTTGGTTTCAAGGAGTTTATGAGTTGACCAAGGTGTTATTAAGGAATTATCCAAAGATTGGTCATGTGAGTGTTGAGCTTATTGCAAGCATGTTTTGAAGAAGAATATCGTGTGATCATTCATGTTTACCTTCAACACAACATCCAAATGAACAGAGTTGGAAAGATTCAAGGTTGAGCAAGACTATGTACGGAGAGTGATTCAAGTTGATCAACACACAAAGCACAGAAGATGTACCGAGAGGGATCAAGTGATCCCATGGTATGGTAAGCATTGTCCATTACGCTTTGTGTACTAACCCATGGTCTACGTGAGAGTTCTATGTGGGGTTAGGTATGTTTCCATGGGCTTGCGTCAAGAGGAAGATATCATACAACCCATGGAGAGGATGACATCAAGTGGTGATCGTCATCAAGATTGCGGTCTGCAAGGTCAAGTGGAGCATCACGAAGAGATCAAGTGCTTGAAGCTTGCCGTCCATTGTGGTGACAATGGACTTGTGAAGATGTGCCGAAGAGTGTCTCACCCATAATGGAGTATGGGGAGCAATCAACTAGTCTTCATTGACCCAACGCAATCAAGAAAGGTGGTCCATCTTGAGGAGGACAAGATCGTCATCATCTAGCTCAAGTGGATCATTCGCAAGGCAAAGGTTTTCCCTAGATAGGTTTTCTATTTTACCGGTCTCATGGTGGTAGTTGGGAGACTGAGTTATAGGAATGATTGCCGTACTATCAAGGGGGGCCCTCAAGTTGGTAGCTTGATCGTATTGTTCGTAGAGAGCTCAAAACATTGCATCCTTGCATCATCTTTCTTGGTTCTTGTTTGGTGTTTCTCTTTGTGAGTTTTAGAGCTTTTGGTCATCTTCATGACAATCTCGAGTTCATCGAAAACGGAGTTCACATGCATCTTGTATGATGTTTTCGATGTTGGAGGTTATGTCGGTTCTTCTCTATTGGAGGTTTCACTCTTCTATATCTTTGGCATAACTCCCCTGCCTCTTCGCTGTTGGATAGTATTTGTCGTCTTCTATCCAACAAGCTTGATTTTGCTCAATTCGGAGCTCATTTGCAGAAGTTGTGGCAGTTCTGGTTTTCCTGGAGCATCTGTTTTTCATGGAAGTGGCATAGGAGAAGTGCCAACGATAGTACCGCGGCCTGGAGCGGTAGTACCGCCGAGAGCAACAGGCGGTAGTACCACTGTATCAGCGGTTGTACCGCCCAGAGCATCAAGCGGCAGTACCGCTCCAATTCCGTGCTAGTACCTCCTCGACTCGAGACTTGCGTTTCTCGTATCGGGTTCAACGGCAGTAGCCGTGGCAGTAGGAGCGGTAGTACCGCACCTACCACCGCTACTAGTGCCGCTCAATGGCCCTCTCCTATGTTCCTTCTCCTGTATCCTTCGAAGGTGTGGTGCGTGGTCCCAGCGGTAGTACCGCTGGGCCAAGCGGCAGTACCGCTGCGGCCAGCGGTAGTACCGCTCCCTTGAGCGGTAGTACCGCTCGCGGTAGGCTGAATGTGGGGATAATGGTTGGATTTTTTCCGACCTATAAAAGGGGGTCTTCTTCCCCATTGAGCCATATCCCTTTAGCTCGTGTTCTTCCCCCATTGTTGACCTTCTTCGAGCTTGCTATCTCTCAATCCCTCCATGGATTCTTACTAGTTTTGGGGGGGAAAGAGAGAGGAGATCCAGATCAACATTTCCACCAATCACTTTCTCCTCTATGTGAGGGGAACCCCTTGGATCTAGATCTTGGAGTTCTTGGTGTTCTCCTTATTGTTCTTCCTCTCATATTCCTCCATAGCTTTCGTTTCTTTGGTGTGATTTGAGAGTGAGGGACTTGGGCACTCCGTGTGACCTTGCCATTACATTAGTTGCATCGGTTTGAGTTCTCCACGGAGATACATGGAAATGAAAAGTTGAGCAGCTTATTACTCTTGGGTGCTTGGTACCCTAGAGCTTGTTCCTCTTGGGTGCTTGGGCGCCCTAGATGGTTGGTGGTGTTCGGAGCTCAATCATTGTGGTGTAAAGCTTCGGGCAAGCGTCGGGGTCTCCAATTAGGTTGTGGAGATCACCCCGAGCAATTTGACGGGTTTCGGTGATCGCCCCCAAGGGTTGCCAAAGTGTACGGGTTCGGTGACCGCCCCCAAGGGTTGCCATTTGTATGGGTTCGGTGACCGCCCTCAAGGTTCCCTTAGTGGAATCACGGCGTCTTGCATTGTGCGAGGGCGTGAGGAGATAACGGTGGCCCTAGTGACTTCTTGGGGAGCATTTTGCCTCCACAGCGCTCCAAACGGAGATTAGCATCCGCAAGGGTGTGAACTTCGGGATACATCATCGTCTCCGCGTGCCCCAGTTATCTCTTACCCGAGCCCTTTACTTTGTGATTGCCATACCGTTTCTTGTCATATATCTTGCTATCACCTAGTAGTTTATCTTTCTTAGCATAAGTTGTTGGTGCACATAGGTGAGCCTAGTTGTTGTAGGTTTTGTGCTTGACAAATTAACCGCTAGGTTTATTCTGCATTTGTTCAAGCCTAAACCGTAATTATTTTAAAGAGCCTATTCACCCCCCCCCCCTCTAGGCGACATCCACGATCTTTCAAACTGGGTCGACGAGCTCCCATCAGTACTTTGGAGTTTGCGGATGACACCGAATAAATCCTTCAAATGCACTCGATTCTTCATGGTCTATGGGGCAGAAACAGTCCTTCCCTCAGACATCAAGTATGATGCTCTGCGAGTCCACGAGTACGACGAGGAAGCTGCCTAAGAGAGCCCCAAGAACGACATAAGCGGCAAGGAAGAGGCACACCTCCTTGCTCTTGAGCGCACAACCATCTACCGGAAAAAGCTATGCCAGTACCAAGGACAGCGCGTGCGGGCGTGTGAGTTCAACGTCAGCGACCTTCTCTTATCCCTCAAGCAGAAGCAGCAAAAGACCAAGTTTTCCTCAACATGGGAGGGACCCTACGTAGTTACAACTACCTCCGCAACAGAAAATCAGGTCGGCTCACATCTCGCCCTTGGAATGCCGAGCATCTCTGTCCTTTTTACGCCTAAGTTAGTATTAGGTAATTTTGCATAAATTGCTACACTTTCTCGCACTTGTATCTTAGCTCAAGCAAATATGTTGGTATATAAAAAAATGCATGTTGGTCCTCGCAAATCATGCACAGCTAAAACTCATACATTGCTGAAAAGTAATCTTTCCATGAACCCCTCGAGATAGACAATCGAGGCTGCAATAAACGTATCTCTTTGCTTGTCGGACTCAGGGGCCGCATCGCTCTAAGTGGACCTCCCCAGAGCTCTGCACAAAGGTTGCATCGTACATTCCTTCTTTTGCTATGGACCCGGGGGCTCCTTCATCTTTACCGACCTCCCATAGTCACATGCTCTAGGGCCGGATCGATGTAAATACTAGGTAGCCATCAACAACCGAGGTGGCACCAGTAGTGCACGTGACTCCTACAAACGGTTTTTACCCCCTTTTCGTGACAGAGTTTTAAATTGTGCCCTTGCCTATGAGTGCTATAGGGGGGATCCATCCCACACGACCCAGAAACAGTCGGGGATAGGTCCTCCTGTCACTCACGGGGGGTAAAAATAGCTCGTGTGCGATCGGGCGAGCCATCACAGACAACTATACAGGCCCAATCGTTTCCTTTCGTATGTACATCCCACACAGTGAATCCCAAACAAACGTTTCCGTTCTTATGTACATCACACACAATCTTCCGCATCACATCGTCTGTGTTACATTGCCATTTCAGTTGCTATTATAATTTTATCGTTTGCGTTATTGAATGCATCATGGACGATGCCTAGAAGAAACTGTGTGACATAGGTTGTCCATCACACACACTTTTTATGTGGAAAACATTTGTGCAAGGTGGGCTAACGCAAATCCAATAAGCAGGATAATTGGCCTATTATTTTTAATCCATTTAGTAATAAAATTAATATTTCATATTCAACACACAATATATATTTCATTTTCATATTACAACAACCAGGATTTCATAATTGAAATACATCAGAGTACAACACCATATAGCTTTGTTACACCATATAGGCATATAGCTAGCTACCCCGTTACACAATAGCACCAAGTTTCACATGCAACATCTAAAATCTTTGGAAATTAGCATCATAGATGGTAGATAGACAGATGAATCTCATTTGGAAAACTCATGAAGTGGATGGCGAATATTGAGCCTTCAATGATGTTTAAGGTCCTTGCAACTTTAGGCTAGTGCTTGTGGATGATTGACTACCCATCCTTCGTCCTCTTGAGGAAGACTTCAATATCGTACCGTGGGTGTTGTATGAACACCTTCCTCGCCTCTTGACCATACATGTGGTTTGAGAGGTAATCATCAGTGAACTACTCTGGAAAGGCCCGAAAAAAAAGATATGCACAAATATCTTCTCAAATTTTTGAAATGCCGCAAAGGAATAAACACAAAGGTATAAGAGTTAGTACCATCCTGTAGTTCACTCATGTCTTCTTCATTGTGCAGACAAAGATGTTGTTGTTTTTCGTCGCTAGTTTCTTTATCCTATCAATCTGTCTGAGTTTCTTGACTTCACTGATATTCATGAACATCTCATTTCCCCATATGCAAAATGGGTCGAACAGTGGGTCAGAACCTCTTACAGCAGGACCTATATGTGCAAGACCAAATTATTAAAAACCTAAATATTAGAATGGTTCTTGCAATTGCACAATAATGTGCTATTAGCCAAAGGACCATCCATGTGCAAACCTCAATGGTAAACCAGTGCCTCCCATTGTTTCCCTGCAACACATACATGGTAGTTATTGATCAGGTTAAGTGGGAGTTGGCATACTATCAGTAAAATATGTTGATGAAAATAAACACATTACAGATTCAACAGATTAATTGGAGCCACATGGAAAAGCTAGTTATCCAAACCAAGCATGCTTAAGAACTAGGAAATATAGCAATTGTATATGTTTCTCACGTATTTAGTACAACCAAATTCGATTTATTTCCCACATGCATAACAATACAAAATTATACCCACAACAATTGAACATGACATTGCAGAATTGGACAAAATAGTTAACTAAACACCACAACAAATGAACCAAATAGTTAACTGAGCACCACATTGCAAAATAGAACATACTAGATGATCAGACAGTTAACCAAACCAAGCATGCTTAACAACTTGGAAATATAGCAATTGTATATGTTTCTCATGTATTGAGTACAACCAAATTCGATCAACTTCTCACATGCATAACAATACAAAATTGTACGCACAATAATTGAACATGGTATTGCATAATTGAACCAAACAGTTAACTGAACACCACAACAAATGAACCAAATAGTTAACCGAGCACCACATTGCACAATAGAACATACTAGAAGATCACACAATTAACCAAACCAAGCACTCTTAACAACTTGGAAATATAGCAATTGTATATGTTTCTCATATATTTAGTACAACTGAATTCGATTTATTTATCACATGCATAACAATACAAAATTGTACCCACAACAATTGAATATCGCGTTGCAGAATTGAACAAAACAGTTAACTGAACACCACAACAAATGAACCAAACAATTAACTGAGCACCACATTGCACAGTAGAACATACTAGAAGATTAGACAGTTAACCAAACAAAGCATGCTTAACAACCTAGAAATATAGCAATTGTATATGTTTCTCATGTATTTAGTACAACCAAATTCAATTTATTTCTCACACGCATAACAACAGAAAATTGCACCCACAAGAATTCAACATCACATTGCAGAATTGAACCAAACAGTTAATTGAATATGACAACAAATTACCTAAACATCTAACTGAGCACCACATTGCACAATATATAGAATATATATAATAGAGGATTAGACTGCATAGTAACATTACATAGGACAATTCACTAGAATTTGTAAAGGAAAGGCAGGAGCAGCACATGCAACAGGTAAACCGAACATCCTTAACTGTCCTAGCTAGCTAGTTGAATGTAGGTCCTTATAGTAAGCTAAAAAAAGAAGCTACTCCTCATCGTCAGAGATATCGATGATGATGGGCTCCTTAGACTTGGAAGAGGGCGAGGCCTCCACATCACAGGTGCCCGCCTCATAGTGGTAAGTCGCCTGAGCCGCTCCGGGCACCAACCTGCTGGCTCCGGAGTTGAGGTGTGCATGGGCAGGCTGAGAAAACACCTTGTAGTCTTCAAAGAAGGCACCGATGGTGGCCTCGAGAAAACACCACGGACTATCGTTTAAAGCAGCCAACCACGTGGCGGCGTCCACGCACGAGGCATCGATGGTGGCCTCGATGGCGAGATGCTCCTACAAGATCTGGGGGTCGGCATGCAGGGCAGCCTTCACAACCTCATCTGCGCATGCAACTGCGATTTGCTACTCTGCTGCCAAATGCTCCTTTAGCTACTGGCTGTACTGCATGCACCATGGCTTAGGGCGGCACTTATTTGGACGATGGGGTGGTGATTTGGGTGGAAAGTGTCACGCTAGAGGTCGGGGCATGTGGGATGGAGAAGGAGGATGGGATGGGAGTATGGTGTGGATTATCTGGCTAGATCGATGAGGCTGAGTAGTAGGAAGGAGCTTCGCCGGCGAGGAGGCGGCGCTGCAAGCAAGCAGTGAAGGTTTGAACTTTGAAAGGAAGGTGGAAACATGGGAAATGTGGCTTTTGGTTAGGAGGAGGGGTTGGGGAGGTAGATATTTCTGTGAATGCCGAATTTTTTCGCTCGGTGCAGCAAAAAACCGACGAGCAAAGTGTGATCAGACACGGTCCCTTATTCAACACCGTGTACGATATGTGAACATCACAAATGATTAATATAGCTTATCCCGTGTGTGATGAGTTTTAACATGAAAAGTTTGGTCCGAATTTCCATGGTTACAGTGGTCATCCACGTCATTGCATAATTTGGGTACACAAAATAGCCAACAAGACACCCACACTTCTTAATCGAGTAAGTTCAACAATTAAACAGAGCTAGCTGACCTAAACATCACTCTAACAAAAGACCAATGCTCTAAACAAAGACTACTAATCTGCCTGGCGCTCGTCGATCTCCGCTGCCTCCTCCATGTCCAACTCGCGCTTGATGATCTCCTGGGGAAGGGGCTCCATGACATCCATCACAACATACTCGGCAAGCATCTCGCCGTCCATGTTGGCCATCTCTTTGGAAAAGGCCATCACGAGTTGGGCGTGGGCGGCCATGGTCTGGGCTTGGATGCCCTCCATCTCGGCAAGGGATGCCGTAGACAAATGGATGGCTACTCGAACGCTCTCGGCGATTACCAACTCTACGGACGTGGGTTGCCGACCGTTGTCGGAGAAGCTTCGTGTGATTTGTGCGGTGACCGCCACGAGGTGGGAGTGGGTGGCCTCCATCAGGGCTAAGGCGGCCGCCATGGAACAGACAACTGTTGTGCCGCTCTCGCCTTTTGCTATCCCCATTGCAAATGTTGTTGCCACCATCTGAGCTACAGCAACTGCGATTTTGGCTGCCGCAGCTGCCCGGTCATAGATTGCGACCACGCTCATGCAGGTTGTGAGCGCACTCATGGCGGTCACACTCATGCCGGAGTGGGCCACCGAAGTTGGCCTCACGACGCGGATCCACGTCCCCATCTTTGGTCGACAACGATTGAATAGTAAAATGATATTGGGGAGCTAGTGTGGTTGATGCATCGACGATGGACTATAGACGACGAACCTTCTGGCGTAAGTCATATATGAGGGTGCTCCAAGATATATTGTAATGCATCTCACACGGTTCATGATAATAAACTGTGTGTGATGTACTTGAATTTTCATTTTGATTTGAAATACAAAATGGGGTCACAGCGGCAAAGCGCGGTGTTTGAATTGCTAGAACATTTATCTGTAGTGAACATGCAACTATAGGAGTGTCGTGTTAAAAAATTTAATTATTCAAGGTTCGTTTGGACATTTTTATATAGTAATTGAGTTTTCTATGCATTTAATGTGCATAATTCAAATTTGAACTACAGGCACATGCTCTGGTGCACAAAAATGGGTTGAAAATCATATATGTGTCCTTGGGTGCATGTTTAGGTCCCACGCAAGAAATGAGAATGAATTTCAAACACCTCAGCTTCGTGGCTCAGTCGCAAACATTGAGAAACTTGGTTTCAAAATTCCTATAAATCCAAAACTCATCTGAAATTCATGAACCTTAGCATGGTATCTTGAAATGTCACCAACATGTTGTGTAAATTTTCCGTCCCATTGGGGGCAGGTTTTGGTATACACTTCTCACAAAGCAGAGCTTCTCACAAGAAGCCCACGTGGTTCCGGTATGGAACGTGTCACCTTTGTGGACGAAACGACATTCGTTGCCTCTTCTCGCCTTGAATATTTTTCTAGAGGCAACATAGACAATAGGAGTGTCATGTTATAATTTGGAGTTATTCAGGGTTTGTTTCGACATTTTATACATTAACTGAGTTTTCTAGGCATTTAATGTGCATAATTCAAATTTGAACTACATGCACATGCTCCAGCGCACCAAAATGGGTTCAAAATCATATATGTGTCCTTGGGTGCATGTTTAGGTGCCATGCAGGAAATGATAATGAATTTCAAACACCTCGGGATTGTGGCTCGGCCACAAACATTGAGAAACTTGCTTTTTATTCCTGTAAATCCGACTCATGTGAAATTCATGAAACTTGGCATGGTCTCATGAAATGGTACCAACATGTTGTGGTAATTTTTTTTCTCATTTGGGGCAGGTTTTGGTATAAGCTTCTCACATGAAGCTTCATGGTTCCGGTAGGGAACGTGTCACCTTTGTGGAGGAAATGACATTCCTTGCCTCTTCTCACCTTGAATATTTTTCTAGACGCAACATAGACCAACAGGAGTGTCATGTTATAATTTAGAATTATTCAGGGTTTGTTTGGACATTTTTATACATTAAATAAGTTTTCTAGGAATTTAATGTGCATAATTCAAATTTGAACTACATCCACATGCTCCAGTGCACCAAAGTGGTTAAAAAATCATATATGTGTCCATGGGTGCATGTTTAGATGCCATGCAAGAAATGGGAATGAATTTCAAACACCTCGGCATTGTGGCTCGGCAGCAAACATTGAGAAACTTGGTTTTAAATTCATGTAGGTCCAAAACTCATGTGAAATTCATGAAACTTGGCCTGGTATCCTAAAATGTCACCAACATGTTGTGATAATTTTTTTGTCCCATTTGGGGCAGGGTTTGGTATAAGCTTCTCACAAGAAGCCTCGTGGTTCCGGTATGGAAAGTGTTAACTTTGTGGACAAAAGGACATTCTTTAACTCTTCTCATGTTGAATATTTTCTTAAGGAAACATATACTAATAGGAGTGTCATGTTATAATTTGGAACTATTCATGGTATCTTAGTACTTTTTTACACATTAACCGAGTTTTCTAGATATTGAATGTGTATAAATTAAATTTGAACTACATGCACCCCCGCCTGTGCTCGTGCGTGCCCCTACACCCACAGTGGTGCCGGTCCTTGTGCGCTTTTCTGCACCCCGCGCACGTGCATGTGTGTGTGCCTGCACCCACCATGCCCCCTCAGCATCATGGGACGTCGTCGTTGACTGCTACCTCGCAATGCCGTGAGTCCCTGTCCCCCCTGTCGGTGTCAAAACCGGAAGATCTCGGGTAGGGGGGCCCAAGCTGTTAGTCTAAGGATCAATGGTAACGAGGGACAATAGGGACACGTTGTTTACCCAGGTTCGGGCCCTCTTAAAGGAGGTAAAACCCTACGTCCTGCTTGATTGTATTCGAAGAGTATAGGGGTTACAAGAGTTGATCTACCCTGAGATCGTAATGGCTAAACCCTAGTCGTCTAACCTATGATTATTCTGATAGCCTCTATGGAGTAAACCCTCCGGTTTATATACACACCGGAGGGGCCTAGGGTCATACAGAGTCAGTTTGCAGAGGAAGGAAATAGTACATCCGGACACCAAACTTGGCATCCACGCAATAGGAGTCCTACTCGGACACGGGGGATAGTCTTGTGCTTTATCTTCACGGCCCATCAGTCCATCCCATATCGAATAGACCGGACACCCGAGGACCCCCTAATCTAGGACTCCCTCAGTAGCCCCCGAACTTGCCTTCAATGACGATGTAGTATCCGGCTTATGTCTTTGGCTTTGCAAGGCGGGTTCTTCATCATACTCCGGATTGACGGCAGTCCAGTTTTGACCTCCATGTTCTGCCTTTACGACTCCTTCCTATTGTCACCTCGATTTCCACACGCTAGATGAATGTGAACGGTCCATAATTTTTTACAAATAAACCCCTTATCATGCAAGGAGGTTAGATCTCCCAATGCCATCCCATATCGCGCAAAGAGCATCAGAGCAAACCACGAAAAAACTTCAAAACATGGCGAGCGCTCCTAGCTCTTCCTCGCGCCCTCATGGCCCTCAAGAGGGTAATTGGCGTAGCTGCTCAGTGTCTCATCTCCAGCTGAATCGACTTAAGACGCATGGATATCTCCCTCCCACAGATCTAGTCTCGGTGCGGGCGGGATTGGCATCGATTGGCAATGATGTGCTAGCAGAGAATTTCCCCAATCCCAACAAGGAGGAGAGGGTGTGCTTCGTCTCATTTCTTCTCAGGGGCTTAGGATTCCCGATCCACCCCTTCCTCAGAGGCCTATTGGAATTCTACGAGATCTAGCTGCACAACCCCACACCAGGTTCGATCCTGCACATTTCGGGTTTTGTCGCTCTCTGCAAACTGTTCTTAGGCTGTGAGGCTCATTTTGAATTATGGATAAAGTTCTTTTACCTTGTCCCTCGCCATCAAGGGGGTTCTATATTTGAAGTGGGCGGCACCGAAGTATGGCGTATAGCCGGATTAGGTTACCCTCTCAGAACACCCAAAAAGGGATCCGAAGAATGGACTTCGGAATGGTTTTATATAGAGTATGTTCCCTTTCCGGACCCAGTTCGACGTAGACTTCCCGAATTCTCTAGTGCTCCTTTGAAGAAACGCCTCAATTGGCGTCCCTGGAGCCCCAAACAAGAAGATAGTGCAGAAGTAAGGAGGATAGTCAGCAAGGTGAGGTTACTTGCTCATTCTGAACTCTCGATAGTCGAAATCATGGTCATCGCGATAAAGCGATGCATCCAACCCCTTCAGTCTAGAGTAACCCGTTTATGGTGTTACAACGGGGAGGAC
Source organism: Triticum aestivum (assembly GCF_018294505.1). Lineage (NCBI taxonomy): Eukaryota > Viridiplantae > Streptophyta > Magnoliopsida > Poales > Poaceae > Triticum > Triticum aestivum. The sequence continues at coordinate 108,455,843 of NC_057802.1, forward strand.
GACGCATCTCGTTATAAGCGCGAGGACCCGGATACCCCAGCCGCTCTGGCTGCCATTCTGGCAGATCTTTATAAGGGGGAGAAAGAAGAATTCACCCGCTTAAATTGTCGGGAAGGTTTTTCCATGTATAGCCCCATTAAATGGGTAAATTTTTGATTATCAGCATTGTCCTACCTCATTATCGAGGTGTGCTAATCAAATTGTTCTGGTCGTCTTAAAACAGACATGGAGGAAGGTAGTCGAAAATGTCCATTAACCCTCCCCACAGCCACAGGACCATGCTCGCAAGGAAGACCCCGACTTCCGTTAGTATCCGGATATATTTATAGAGTTTGATGATGGACTCTTTTTCAAGCGAGCCTTGACGGCTCGGAAGTGGCTATTATGGCCGACTACCCCGGCTTGTTCCCTTTCTCCAAGCTAAGTACTCAGAAATCATCCTCAAAAAGAGGAGCCCCCACTTGCGTCTCACCCATCACACTGAATCGTGCTTTATAGGATTGGCACTCAGCGAGCCGCACTCCATCGAGGGAGGCCCCTAGGAAGGTAGCATCTACGCAGGGTGAGCCTTCAAAACGAAATGAAACCAGGAGCATCGTCGAGCCCCCTCCTTCATCAAAGAGGTATAACCTTTAATGTGTGCCTAGGCATAAGACCAGATTGTCATATTTCTCCTCCCATTTTATTCCAGGAGGAGCACACGGCGAACCGTGTCCAAAGTCTCAGCTAGCCGATCATCAGCTAATCCGGCACCGGGCTCATCATCCAGGACGAGAGCCAATACAGATGCAACGCGAACTCATTCACCTCATGAGGATTCGGATGCCATATCCATCACAAATTCCTAAGTTGAGAGCGTGATGAATCATCGACGACTGAAAGAGACCATGCGTGCTCCAGTTTTTACTGAGAAGGAATTTACTGCCCTCAGCATCGTGGATGCATATATCCGAGCCGCCCGGGACGGACTTGCTGGAGTTGCTCACCTGTTTTCAAAACACATGCAGGTAATAGTTTGTGTAAATTGAATAGATATATGCCAGTAGCCCCTGAGACTTGAAGCTGTTGAGACCAACCGATGTAAGGATTGTTATGACCGCAGGTTCTCAAAGAGAAGAACAACATGCTGACCCGGGAGCTTGAAACGACCCGGACGAAGCTAAATGCCGCCACCACAGAGCTAGGGGAAATGAAGAAATTCACAATGACCATTGATCAAAAGAACAAACTAGAGGAGGAAAAGGATAAGCAAGCTGAAGAGATAAAGAGCTTAAAGGCTCAATTATCCGATGCAAAACAAGAGAATAAAAAGTTGAAAGGCGGCATATTCGGTATGACCTTTGAACCATCCAGGGCACTCATATTATCCCGTAATTCGGAGTGTTATAAAGCTGTTCATGCAGGTCTGCTAACCGGGCATCATGAAGAAGACGTATCCGGATTCGGAGGCGACATTCTAAAAGAGCTGTCTGTAGTGCATGAGCGGGGCCGGAAAGCCATGAAGAGTATGGTCAAAGCCTTATGGACATCCGATGCCCCTCTAGAAAGTACGGAGGAGTTGGCGAACCTGTTCAAAGGTGCTCAACGCCGTTTTGAGCTATGGAAGGTGTCAGCATGCCGGGAAGGTGCACGAGAGGCATGGGCGATGGTGAAAACGCGCTATACCGGGCTCGATCCGAATCATATGGCCCGAGTTGGACCTCAGGGACTGGACGGAAAAGAGATTCCTGTGAACTTGGTATATGACCAAGTGATGATAGCTGCGAAATATTCGCCAGAAGACTGTAGCTTAAACAGTCTTATAGATGATATAGATAAAGAGTAGGCGTTCGATTCGATGTATCAATGTACTTTATCATCGAACTTATCTCCAACCGAACTTGTCAAAATTTGTCATCGCAGGCCTTCCGCTTCGACCTCCGAACCAAGAAGTTGGAGTGTTTCTCGATACCATGTTTGACTGCAATAAACATTCATTATGTCCGGCAACCAGGCAATCCGGTCATATTGCTCAAGCAGACAAAATTTGTTCAGGAGTTATGTTATATTACTATTTAACGAAAGAAACATCTTCTAGGGAAAATAGTTCCATTAAGGGATCCTTTCCTTGGGTCGACATGCTTAATTATGCATGCCCAGGCTTTGATCCGAATTACAGGCAGCCTATCCCGTATTTGTTAGAAGAGTTACATAAACGTAAACAATCTGTCGTTGCTTGCCGACCAATTATTCCCTTAAGAACACGAGCTTTCGGCTTCACCTGTCTGAGGTACAGGTCCGGGTTACCCGGTTGTAACAATTGCAGAGGTGCTCCCTTTACACCCTAGCCGAACAATCAGGAACGTAGGGTATAAACACAGGAGCGAGGCAACCCAGCTTGGCAAAAACTTAAGTCATAGAGGTGCATATAATGGCAAAAGATGTATAGAACAAACGACGTAAACAATGGAAGCAACAACTTTTAGTAATAAGCTTCATCAAAGAAGCCCCCAGTTATAGTGGGGAGTATACATTTAAAGATGTGTACCCCTAACAGTTCGGTAAATCCGAACATACCCTGGAATATAAAAAGGAAAAAAGGAGAGGAGAAAAAGGAACCTAGTCAAAGTAAAATAAAAAACGGTGCGACCGAACTATCCGTAGAATCGTCGGAGCCGAGCAGCGTTCCATGGATTCGGCTCAAGGCGATTATCCGATGCATTACGAAGGCGATAGGATCCTCCTGTGAGAACTTCATCTATGATGAAGGGGCCCTCCCATCTTGGTTTGAGCTTATCCTTCTTCTTCTCCAGGAGACGTAAGACAAGGTCGCCAATGTTATAAGTCTTGGCCCGCACTTCTCTGCTTTGGTATCACCTAGCCTGTTGTTGATAAAATGCGAAACAGGCTTGTGCAATATCACGCTGATCTTCGAGGCCGTCTAGGTCGTCCTGCTGATCAATCTCGTCTTCTCGCTCTTCGTACATGCGCACTTGAGGTGAGTCGTGAATAATGTCGCTGGGCAGGACAGCTTCTGCGCCGTACACCATGAAGAAAGGTGTGTATCCGGTCGTTCGATTAGGTGTAGTCCGCAGCCCCAGAGCACGGAATCAAGTTCCTCAACCCCGTGCTTATCTGACTCCCGTAGGGAGCGCTGCAGTCTGGGTTTAATGCCGCTCATCATTAGGCCATTGGCCCGTTCAACCTGACCGTTTGCTTGAGGGTGGTAGACGGAGGCATAGTCGAGTTTAATGCCCAAGTTAGCACACCAGTTTTTCACCTCATCAGCTGTAAAATTGGAGCCATTATCAGTGATGATGATGTTCTGGACACCATAGCGGTGTACCACGTCGGATATAAAGTCAATCACTGGCCCTGCTTCAGTCGTTTTTACTGGTTTGGCCTCTGTCCGCTTAGTGAATTTATCCACTATAACCAGTAAATATTTCTTTTGTGGCTTCCCCCTTTAAGGGGTCCGACCATATTGAGCCCCCAGACCGCGAAGGGCCAAGTGATGGGGATTGTTCTTAAGGCAGTGGGAGGCATATGACTTTGATTGGCGAAAAGCTGACATCCCACACAATGTTGGACAAGGGCTTGTGCGTCTGCTCGAGCCGTTGGCCAGAAAAAACCTGTCCAAAAGGCTTTGCTTACGAGGGCCCGAGCTGCAGCGTGATGGCCGCCCAGACCAGCATGTATTTCAGCCAAGAGTTGTCGTCCGTCCTCTTGGGAGATGCACCTTTGGAGAACTCCGGTAGTGCTTTTCTTGTACAGTTTGCCTTCGTGAACTTTGTAGGCTTTAGAACGCCGAACTATACGACGGGCCTCATTTTGATCATCAGGGAGCTCCTGCCTATTAAGGTAGGCCAGGAAGGGTTCAGTCCATGGAGCAATAACGGCCATGATCTCATGAGCAGAGGGTGTTATTTCGTTATCCGAACCCCCGACGATATATGTATTGTGTTTGGCTGCTGGGGGCGTGATCAGGTTCGTACTGACGTCTCCGCTCTTGTCCTGCCATACCACGGATGGCTTGAAGAGCCTTTCCACAAAGGTATTATGTGGGACGGGGTCGCGCTTGGTGCCCGTGTGAGCGAGGATGTCCGCTGCCTGGTTACTGTCTCGAGCGACGTGATGAAATTCTAGCCCCTCGAACCGAGCCGGTATTTTTAATACGACGTTTCGATATGCCACCATTTTTTGAACTTTTGCATCAAACTCTCCGTTTACCTGAGATATCGCGAGGTTTGTGTCGCCGCGCACCTCTAGGCGTTGTATGCCCATGGAGACAACCATGCGGAGACCATGTAGAAGTGCCTCGTATTTGGCTGCATTACTGGAGTCCGTATACATGATTTGCAACACGTAGCGGATTGTGTCCCCCGTAGGGGATGTCAAGATGACGCCAGCCCCCAGTCCGGCTAGCATTTTAGAGCCGTCGAAGTACATGATCCATTTGGAGTATGAACTGTACTCTTTAAGGAGCTCGGCTTTCGTCCACTCGGTGACGAAGTCGGCCAGCACCTGAGATTTAATTGCTCGGCGTGGCTTGTATGTTATTTCGAATGGTAAGAGCTCAATGGCCCATTTAGCTATGTCGCCGGTGGCCACCCTGTTGTTTATAATGTCATTAAGTGGTGCTTCGGATGCCACCGTGATCGAATATTCTTGAAAATAGTGTCGGAGTTTTCGGGATGCCATAAAGACCGCGTAAGCTATCTTTTGGTGGTGAGGGTATCGGGATTTGCATGGTGTAAGGACCTCCGATACGTAATAGACTGGCTTTTGGATGGGGAATTTATGTCCCTCTTTGAGGGAGTCCTGGATTAGGGGGTCCTCGGACAGCCGGACTATATCCTTTGGCCGGATTGTTGGACTATGAAGATAAAAGATTGAAGACTTCGTCCCGTGTCCGGATGGGACTCTCCTTGGCGTGGAAGGCAAGCTTGACAATATGGATATGTAGATCTCCTCCCTTGTAACCGACTCTGTGTAACCCTAGCCCTCTCCGGTGTCTATATAAACCGGAGGGTTTAGTCCGTACCACAACAACAATCATACCATAGGCTAGCTTCTAGGGTTTAGCCTCTACGATCTCGTAGTAGATCAACTCTTGTAATACTCATATCATCAAGATCAATCAAGCAGGAAGTAGGGTATTACCTCCATCGAGAGGGCCCGAACCTGGATAAACATCGTGTCCTACGCCTCCTGTTACCATCCGCCTTAGACGCACAGTTCGGGACCCCCTACCCGAGATCCGCCGGTTTTGAAAACGACATTGGTGCTTCCATTGAGAGTTCCACTGTGCCGTCACCACAAGGTTTGATGGCCCCTTCGATCATCGGCAACGATGTGATCCAGGGTGAGGTTTTCCTCCCCGGACAGATCTTCGTGTTCGGCGGCATCGCACTGTGGGCCAACTCGCTTGGCCATCTAGAGCAGATCGAGAGCTACGCCCCTGGCCATCAGGTCAGGTTTGGAAACTTGAACTATACTGCCGATATCCACGGAGACTTGATCTTCGACGGATTCGAGCACATGTCAGGTGCGCCGCACAGTCACGACGAGCACGACTTAGCTCTGCCGCCGGACGGTGTTCGGGAGATCACACCTGTGCCTACTCCGGCCCTAGATCCGAAGTCGATTACGCCATCCGAGGACGGGTGGATGGACCCCGCCTCGGAGGCCACACACTCAGTGGCGATAGAGCCGAATACTGACTTCACCTCCTATGAGACCTGTCTCGCCGGATCCTCGGATTCATCCCCGGCCACAGGCCCCGAACCGCCTGCGTCCATGCCTATCGAATCTGATTGGGCGCCGATCATGGAGTTCACCTCCGCGGATATCTTTCAGCACTCGCCTTTTGGCGATGTGCTAAATTCATTAAGGTCTCTCTCCTTGTCAGGAGAACCTTGGCCGAACTATGTCCGGCTAGAATGGGATGCAGACGACGAAGAAATTCGCTCCCCACCCACCACCTACTTAGTAGCCACTGTCGACGATTTAGCCAACATGCTCGATTTCGGCTCCGAAGTCATCGACGATATGGACGACGATGCAGGAGACGAACAGGAACCACCGCCCACAGGGCGCTGGACTGCCACCACATCATATGATATATACATGGTGGACACCCCCAAAGAAGGCAATGGCGATAAGAAAACAGAGGATAATCCCTCCAAACAGCAATCCAAGCACCGACGTCAGCGGCGCCGCTCTAAGTCCCGCCATAGCAAAAGCAGCGATATCGGCACAAGAGACAAATAACACTCCGGATAGTGCCGAAGACGATGACAATCCCCTCCAGCCAGATCTCGAGCGGGAGGATGAACAAGCTAGCCCCAGAACAGGCAGCAGATGGAGAATCAGAGGATGACAATTACATGCCTCTCTCCGAAGACGAACAGAGCCTCGGCGGCGAAGAATTTATCATGCCTGAGGATCCCATCGAGCAGGAGCGCTTCAAGCGCCGGCTTATAGCGACAGGAAACAGCGTGAAGAAAAACCAACAACAACTTCGAGCTGATCAAGATCTGCTAGCGGATAGATGGACTCGAGCGCCCAACCAAGAGTTACCCAAAGAGCAGGTTGCTACCCCAACTCGAGGAGGAAGCATTGAAACCTACATCACCAGCGCATGATGCGGCTGATCGGCCACGTCGTGGCCGAGACAGAGGGGCATACCAGCCCGAAGTCCAGCTCGCACCCCGCCGCCATTCAAACAAAAATACCAAGGCCCGGGGCAACACGCGGGACCTGCGAGACGTATTGGAAAACAAAGCAGGACATGCGAGATCGATCTATGGATCACGGGGGCGCGCCCCAACGCGGGACGATGACCGTCACGCCGGATATACTAAAAGCAAATCCGGCCGGGCCGAATACAACAGACAAGACTTGTATGAACTGCATCGTGATATAGCCCGACATAGAGGTGCCGCACACCCCCTATGCTTCACTGATGAAGTAATGGATCACGAATTCCCAGAGGGTTTTAAACCCATAAACATTGAATCATATGATGGCACAACAGACCCCACGGTATGGATTGAGGATTTCCTCCTCCACATCCACATGGCTCGCGGTGATGATCTATATGCCATCAAGTACCTCCCACTAAAACTAAAAGGACCAGCTCGGCATTGGCCAAATAGCTTGCCAGCAAACTCCATTGGCAGTTGGGAGGATTTGGAAGACACATTCCTTGACAACTTCAAGGGCACTTATGTGCGACCACCGGATGCTGATGACTTGAGCCATATAACTCAGCAGCCAGGGGAATCGGCCAGTAAATTGTGGACTCGGTTCCTAACTAAGAAGAACCAAATTGTCGACTGTCCGGATGCGGAGGCCTTAGCGGCATTTAAGCATAATATCCGTGACGAGTGGCTCGCCCGGCACCTCGGCCAGGAGAAGCCGAAGTCTATGGCAGCCCTCACGACACTCATGACCCGCTTTTGCGCGGGCGAAGATAGCTGGCTGGCTCGCAGCAACAACACATCAAGAATTCATGGCAATTCAGATGCCAAAGATAGTAACTGCAGACCACGTCGCAATAGACACAAGCGCCGCAACAATGGTGACAACACCGAAGAAACGGCAGTCAATGCCGGATTCAGTGGCTCTAAATCCAGTCAGCGGAAGAAGCCGTTCAAAAGAAGCAACCCGGGCCCGTCCAGTTTGGACCGCATACTCGATCGCTCGTGTCAAATTCACGACACCCCCGATAAGCCAGCCAATCACACCAACAGAGAAGCTGGGTGTTCAAGCAGGCCGGCAAGTTGAATACCGAAAACAAGGAAAAGGGGTTGCATAGCGACGATGAGGAGGAGCCCCGGCCGCCGAACACAGGAGGACAGAAGAAATTTCCTCCCCAAGTGAAAACGGTGAACATGATATACGCAACCCATATTCCCAAGAGGGAACGGAAGCGTGCACTAAGGGATGTCTATGCGATGGAGCCAGTCGCCCCAAAGTTCAACCCATGGTCTTCTTGTCCGATCACTTTCGATTGCAGGGACCACCCCACTAGTATCCGTCATGGCGGTTCTGCCGCATTGGTCCTTGATCCCGTCATTGACGGATTTCACCTCACTCGAGTCCTTATGGATGGTGGCAGCAGCCTGAACCTGCTTTATCAGGATACAGTGCGCAAAATGGGTATAGACCCCTCGAGGATCAAACCCACTAAAACCACCTTTAAAGGTGTCATCCCAGGTGTAGAGGCCCGTTGCATGGGCTCAATCACACTGGAAGTGGTCTTCGGATCTCCGGACAACTTGCAAAGCGAGGAGTTAATCTTCGATATTGTCCCGTTCCGCAGTGGCTATCATGCACTGCTCGGGCGAACCACATTTGCTAGATTCAATGCAGTACCGCATTATGCATACCTCAAGCTCAAAATGCCAGGACCTCGTGGGGTTATAACAGTCAATGGAAACACAGAACACTCACTCCGCACGGAGGAGCACACTGCGGCCCTCGCAGCAGAAGCACAAAGCAGCCTTTCAAGGCAAACCGCCAATTCGGCGATAAAGCCCCCAGACACCTTTAAGCGAGTCCGGAATAATCTGCAACAGGATCGCCTAGCACGTTCAGAGCTCGCCTAGCAATTCGGCCTCCGTCCTAGTCCCAGTCAAGCGATGAAATCTGTGCCGCGCGTACATAATTACGCACTAAAAATACCATGGGCATAGGCGGGGGCAAGGCCAGGGCACGTCCCACAATGCGGCTCAACCGCCCCAGGGGCTATATACCTTTATCATTTTCTCTCTTTCAGGACCTTACTCTCTGGAAGCCCTTTTCGGAAGTCCGATTGATGGACGCATTACAGGAAGGAAATACCAAGGAAGCAAGAAGCTCTGACGTACAAGGAAACCCCCAGGTGGTCTCTGATAACCATCGAAATACCTGTTTTAAATACCCATACGCAGCTTGCCCTTGGATAGGACATGTCAAATAGTCCTATTTTTTGCTTATTGCACTACTTGTATCCGTACGCTTCGACGTATTATTTATTAACAATGCATAGCGTTAGTCTATTATTGCATTACCCTTTCTTTTTTCCTTGTCTGCTTATTTACGACAAATTGCAACCGTACATTCTGGTACGACCAGTACGCCAGGGGCTTCAGTGTACCCCATAAATACGGCGTGAGTAGTCCGAACACTTTCGACAGTGCGGCACCCCGAACTTATAGCACTATATGCATCAGCTCCGAATCATGTCTTGGGTCAATAGTTGGGTTTGCCCGGCTCCCATGTTTTGGTACCTTACGTTCCGCAATATCGGCTAAGGTAGCACTGGGAGAACTACTGCGATTGTGTCCCGGTTCTTCCGGACGAGCACCTCAGTAGAGAAAGCCGAAAACTGATTGTCATGATAAGGCGAGAGCTGGTCGCTGTTCGAGAGGTCTCAAGTCCCTAAAGACTTTTTCCGCTTCGGGCGAGGAGTCGGCCTTGCCCGACTTAGGCGTATATAGCGCCCCAAATTCGGCCTTCCGAATACTAGGGGCTTTGCCAAAATTTAAAATTGTAGACTTCTATGGCTAAGTGAGAGTGATAAAGCCTTATAGTCCGATTGCCTGGTTCGTTGTGCTGAACACCTGCTTCGAAGGACCCAAAATTGGGATAAAGAGTGCTCATGTTTATCCCGAACACCTCAGTACTAGTTACATGGGGGCAGAAGCCGACGACTGGCCAACTCTCAGATTTTATAAACGACCGCACAGAAGGTAATATTTTAAATTCACAAGCGTTGCATAGCGCAAATGAACTCGTTTCATACTACAGGATCACATGGGTACATTTATTCAAATATTACATCCTTAGCAAATTCCTCCGCCACAAGGCGAGCACCCTTCAGGACACTTTCATAATACTTTTCGGGGTGGCGATGCTCCTTGCTCTCCGGTGGCCCCTCCTTCACCAGCTTTTCGGCGTCCAGCTTCGCCCAGTGCACCTTCGCCCAGGCAAAAGCTCTACGCGCACCCTCGATGCAGACGGATCGCTTTATGACTTCAAACCGTGGGCAGGCATTCGCAACCCGCCTCACCAGACCGAAGTAGCTACCAGGAAGGGACTCGCCAGGCCACATCCGGACTATAAGACCCCTCATGGCCTGTTCGACCGCCTTGTGAAGCTCGACCAGTTGCTTCAACTGGTCGCTCAAGGGCATTGGGTGTTCGGTCCCAGTATACTGAGACCAGAACAACTTCTCCGTCGAGCTCCCCTCCTCGGCCCGGTAGAACTCCGCGACATCTGACACACTGCAGGGTAGATCTGCGAACGCTCCTGGAGAGCTCTGAACTTGGGTAAGTAAAAAGAAAGTTTCCTTCACATGCTTGCTTTGCATAATGAATGCCTTACCCGCCGCTATCTTCTTAACCGCCTCAATCTCCTGGAGGGCCTTTTGGGCTTCGGCCTTGGCATGTTGTGCACTTTCGAGGGCCTTCGCAAGCTCGGACCCTTGCGTCTTAGAGTCAAGCTCCAAGGACTCGTGTTTCTTAACAAGAGCCTGGAGCTCTTGCTGCACCTCGCCCACTCGGGCCTCTTGTTTCTCTCGCTCGATGCGCTCCTTGGCCGCTTTGTCTTCGGCCTCGGATAGCGCCTTCTGCAGGGCCGCCACTCTGGTCTTGGCCCCTAGCAAAATTCATGATGATCATATTATTCCAAAACCAAATTTTTCTTTATCAATATTCGGACGGGGTGTCACTTACCTTTGTTCTCTTCGAGCTGCCTCTTGGTACGGCCGAGCTCTTCCTTGGACACCTCAAGGTCTCGCTTCAGTGCGGCGACCTCAGCAGTACGAGCGGCCGCGACCAGCAGTGAAGCCTGCTTATTCACATAGACACATTTTGATTAGACTCCTGCGATTATTATTTGATCCTCTATTCGGCCTTTCTTCGCGAACGCCAAACAGAGCATCAGGGGCTACTGTCTATACTGTAACATTTTCTTACTATTTGGTTACTTACCTCAAAGCCAGTTAGGACGCTGGCACAGGCTTCAGTCAGTCCGCTCTTAGCAGACTGAACCTTCTTGACTACCGCATTCATGATAGTGCAGTGCTCTTCGTCAATGGAAGCGTCGTGAAGCACTTCCAACAAGTTGTCCGATGCCTCTGGATGGACAGAGGCCATCGACACAGACGGCTTGCCCCCCTTAGTGAGGGGTTGCCTGACAAAATCCGGAACCACTGGAGGTTCCGGCGCCATATTCGGCTTGGGGCTAGACTTACTGTCCCCGGCGTTAGGGCCCAGAGGAGTCTTGCCCCTCGTGCGCCCAGCACCTGGAATGTTGCCTTGGGGCGCCTCCGGAACTGTCTCCTCTTGGTTCAGTTCCCTTTGAGACAACACCTCGGCGTCGTCCGTAGGGCGGGGGGAGGAGGCGGTCGGGAGTGAATCGTTGTTCATATCCAACGGGCCCAAAGAATCATCCGACGAAGACACGTCGATATGGGCTCGGGATGGACTGCACAATCATGCGCATCATAATACGAAACAGTACAATAAGACATACCAATAATTATTATGGTATCCGGATACTCACGACTTCGCCAGGGGCTTGTCCCTGGGTAACCACTCCTCGTCACTAAAAGCGGCCGTCGTGGAGCAGTCCGGGAGGAGGGTCCTTCCCTTCTTGGACCCTTCGGCCTCCCCCGATGGGGCGACCTTCCTTTTCCTGTCCCCCCCCCCCCCGGTTGGGGGGGGAGAACTTTCCTCTTCCTCCTCCTCATTTTTGTGGGAGGAGTGCGCCTCGGTGTTTTCGGACAATGAGTCCGATATAACCTTGCGCCGGAGACCCTTCTTGGTCCCCGTGGCCTTCTTCTTGGCCTTCTTCTCCGGCACCTCATAAGGCACCGGAACCAGCATCTCCGTTAGGAGAGCATCTGCTGGATCTTCGGGCAGGGGAGCCGGACAATCGATCTGCTCCGCTGTCACTACCCAGTCCTGTTAAATGGCGAGGAGGCTTAGATCCTGCGCGTGGTTATACTGGGGAAAAGAACATCTTATGAGATGTAAAAGGCTTACCGAATTGGCAGGACGCTTTGCGCTGAGTCAGCGGTCCTCGGTAAGGGGAGGAGGTACCTCGGCGCCCTTGAACAGCACACTCCAGACATCCTTGTGCGTCGTGTCGAAGAGCTCTCGCAGCGTCTGGTGCTCAGCCGGGTCGAACTCCCACAAATTGAATGCCCGTCTTTGACATGGAAGGATCCGGCGGAAGAGCATGACTTGGACCACGTTGACGAGCTTGATTTTCTTGCTCATCATGTTTTTGACGCATGTCTGGAGTCCGGTCAGCTCTACCGAGGAACTCCAGGATGGGCCCATCTCTTTCCAGGAGGTGAGCCGCATGGGGATCCCGGATCGAAATTTGGGGGCCGCCACCCAGTTGCTGTCGCGCGGCTCGGTGATGTAGAACCACCCCGATTGCCACCCCTTTACGGTCTCCACATAGGAGCCTTCGAGCCAGGTGACGTTGGGCATCTTGCCCACCATGGCGCCTCCGCACTCCGCTTGCTGGCCGACCACCACCTTCGGTTTAACGTTGAAGGTCTTCAGCCACAGGCCGAAGTGGGGCTTGATGCGGAGGAAGGCCTCGCACACGACGATAAACGCCGAGATGTTGAGGATGAAATTGGGGGCCAGATCGTGACAGTCCAGCCCGTAGTAGAACATGAGCCCGCGGACAAACGGGTGAAGGGGAAATCCCAGTCCGCGGACGAAATGGGTAAGAAATACCACCCTCTCATGGGGTTCTGGAGTAGGGACGATCTGCCCCGCATCTGACAGCCGGTGCGCGATATCCGCGGCCAGGTATCCGGCTCCCCGCAGCTTTTTGATGTCCTCCTCTGTAAAGGAGGAGACCATCCACTTGCCTCCCGCTCCGGACATGCTTGGAGTGGTTTGAGGAGAAAAACGCAAACTTGGGGTGCTGAAGCTCGAGTGCGCAAGAATGGATGAGCAAGGAGGAAGAAGGCGTGGGTGAAAAAGGTGAATCCTTGTCCCTTTATAAGGCCGGAAAAAACTATGCGCCTCCCACCTACCTGGTAAACTCGCTTATTCCCCAAGCGCTGTAATTGATGGCGCGGTTGGGTTACCCACGCCCGTATTGATGAGAATCCCGTGATAAGGGGACACGATCTCTACTTCGACAAGACGTGCCAAGAAAACTACCTCGATGTACGTGCAGTGGCAAGCTCGGAAAAACGGTTCGCATGACCAGACCACGGCAGAACGTCACGTTATGAAAAGTTGTCAACAGATTAGATTTGTGTAAATATTATTCTCTCTACGGTGGTATGTGGAATTTGTTTTGCAGAGCTGGACACTATCCTTGTGTTCAAAATCTTCTATGGAATATTCGGAGGAGGAACCCCCTTGCAATGTCGAAGACAATCTGCGCGCCAGACTCATCGTCATTGAAGCCTGGTTCAGGGGCTACTGAGGGAGTCCAGGATTAGGGGGTCCTTGGACAGCCGGACTATATCCTTTGGCCGGATTGTTGGACTATGAAGATACAAGATTGAAGACTTCGTCCCGTGTCCGGATGGGACTCTCCTTGGCGTGGAAGGCAAGCTTGGCAATACGGATATGTAGATCTCCTCCCTTGTAACCGACTCTGTGTAACCCTAGCCCCCTCTGGTGTCTATATAAACCGAAGGGTTTAATCCATAGGACAATAACAATCATACCATAGGCTAGCTTCTAGGGTTTAGCCTCTACGATCTCGTGGTAGATCAAATCTTGTAATACTCATATCAACAAGATCAATCAAGCAGGAAGTAGGCTATTACCTCCATCGAGAGGGCCCGAACCTGGGTAAACATCGTGTCCCCCGCCTCCTGTTACCATCCGCCTTAGACGCACAGTTCGGGACCCCCTACCCGAGATCCGCCGGTTTGGACACCGACACTCTTCCCCTCGCTCGACGACGAGTACAGCGCTCACTACCTGGTGAGTTGCGGAGATGTAAAGCAACATAGGCTCGCCAACACTTGGGGCGGCTAGGATTGGGTTTCCTGCTAATAAGGTTTTTATTTCTTCCAATCCGGCTGTGGCCGCTTCCGTCCATTTAAAGTTGTCATTGCGTCTAAGCAGTCTGTAAAGTGGTAATGCTTTTTCTAATAACCTGGAGATAAAGTGGCTCCAAGCCGCCATGCACCCTGCTAGCTTTTGGACCTGCTTTAAGTCTGTTGGTGTAGCCAGTTGTGATAAGGCTCCGATTCTAGCTGGTTTTGCTTCAATTCCTCTATGGGAGACAATGAACCCTAATAGCTTTCCGGCTGGAACACCGAAGACGCATTTTTCCGGATTGAGCCGTATGTCATATGTTCGGAGGTTTTCAAATGTGAGGCAGAGATCGTCCACCAATGATTCGGCGTGTTTAGTCTTGATGAACACGTCGTCCACATATGCTTCAACTGTCTTGCCGATTTGTTTTTCCAAGCATGTTTGAATCATGCATTGGTAAGTGGCATCAACGTTTTTAAGCCCAAAAGACATAGTATTAAAACAGAAAGGCCCATACGGGGTGATAAAGCCGTTGTGGCCTAGTCGGACTTCTTCATTTTAATCTGATGGTATCCGGAGTAAGCGTCGAAGAAACACAATGAGTCATGTCCCGCTGTCGCATCAATAATCTAGTCAATGCGGGGCAACGGGAAAGGATCTTTAGGGCAATCCTTATTGAGGTCTTTCAAATCGACACAAAGGCGCCCAGATTTATCCTTCTTCGGCACCATGACCAAGTTGGCTAGCCAATCCGGGTGTTTGATTTCTCTGATGAACCCGTCGAGTAGTTTGGCTAGCTCCTCCCCCATAGATTGTCGTTTGGGTTCAGAAAATCGCCGCAGCGTTTGCTTGACTGGTTTGAACCCTTTGATTATATTGAGGCTGTGTTCGGCCAGTCTGCGTGGGATCCCGGGCATGTCCGAATGGTGCCAGGCAAAGATATCCCAATTTTCACGTAGGAACGCGCGTAAAGAGGCATCTACCGTCGGATCGCGCTGTGCTCCGATTGACACTGTTTTATTAGGATCCGTCAGGTGCACTTGAAATTTAACTATCTCATCTGCTGTCTTGAAAGAGGTGGATTTAGGTCTCTTATCGAGAATCACATCATCCTTGTCCACCATGGATCGTAGGGTGGTTAGTTTTTCGGCTGCAAAGGCTTCGGATAGTGCCTCAAGGGCCAAGGATGCGGTTTTGTTTTCGGCGCGGAGTGCTTTATCCGGATCACTCATAACTGTGATTATTCCATTGGGCCCTGGCATTTTAAGCTTCATGTACCCATAATGAGGTACGGCTTGGAAGCGCGAAAAAGTGCCCCGCCCCATAAGGGCATGATATCCACTATTGAAGGGAGCAATGTGAAAGAGCAACTCCTTCGACCTGTAATTTTCAGGCGTGCCGAATACTACGTCAAGTTTAATTCTTCCCGAACATCGTGCTTCTCGACTGGGGATGATGCCTCGAAAGGTGGTACAGCTTTGCTCGATGCGTGTTCTATCAACCTGCATTTTGTCAAGCGTGTACTCGTAGATGAGGTTAAGCCCACTACCGCCGTCCATGAGCACTTTGGTAAGTCGAAAGTCGTCCACAATTGGGTTTAGAACTAAAGCGGCGGGTGCTCGGACTGATCGGGCCCTTGGTTCGTCGTCAGCGGTGAAGGTTATTGCCGCGTCATTCCATGGGCTCACTCGGTTACTTGGTGGACTTCGGCGAGGTCGCGGAGTTCCCTCTTACGCGGATTATTGGAAGAGAAAGTCTCGAAGACCGTAAGGATGTTAAAATTGCATCCTCCGGAGAATGCTTCTCTGGAGTGGCGGTGGTGAGGATGGCCTCCCCACTTTTAGCTGCCTGTCGGAGTACCCAACATGCCCGAAGGCTGTGAGTTGAGTCAGTGCTCGGCGTGCCATGTATTGAACAAGGTTTGTTGAGGAGTTCGTCAAGAATGGACATGTATCCCGTAAAGGGTTTGTTTTTCTTGCCGATGGGCTTATGGTCGGATGCCTCGTAAGGGTGTATCCGTTTTGCCCGGGCAGTGCACTGCTTAAAGGCAGCTGGTTCCAATTGGGTTTTCTAGGCCTTCCATGTACTTTCTATTGTGCAGTACTTCCATACTACATGCGATAGTTCCGTGAAACTCTGTATGCGACGGCGGTCGAGGGCATTCCGAATTCCCTCATCGGTACAATTGCGATGAATGACCGAGACTGCATCGTCGTCGCAGCAATCTTTAATCTTGTTTTTGACAAGTAGGAACCTGGCCCAAAAGTGATGGACCGTTTCCTAAGGTTGCTGTCGTACATACATCAGGTCATATATATCTGGAGGGCCTGAATTACTTGGAGAGTATTGATTGTGGTGCGTGGGCTAAAACTTGAATCCCGACCCAAAATTCTGTCCGGAGCTTGTAAAATCTCCGAGGTCACCGGTACGGGTCCGGGGAGATCCAAGTGCTCCCCGGACCCTATGTCCGACCCTGAGTTCAGGGGACGCGGAGCCCCATCCAAAGGAAGGGTATCCGGCTCAGGGGGTTCAGAGATTCGAACATAGCTGGTTTTTAATTTAGGGGAAGAAGTGTTTTCGGCTCATTCCTCGACGACCGCTACCAGGCAAGTGATCGGCGGGAGATTGATTTCCCTCTGGTCAGGTTTAAGCCCGATCCGATCATAGTCCGTTGAAAGACCTAGGGCGGTGATGCGATCCAGCAGCTCGTTTAAGGATGAGATGTCCGCCGGATACATCTTTTCGGAGTATTCGAGCTCAATGCGAGGGTGGTGTTTGGCGATCGCGGGGGACGCTGTCGGCTTGATGGTCATGCAGGTACCCATGGTGAAACCGCCAAGCTGGAGGATCTGTCCTAAAGTTAGGCGCCTTCCAGAAGTGATATCATTGTTGATGACAAGGCGAGCCATAGATCGCTTTTCGTGACTACACAGCGGAGCTCTCAATGAAAGCACCAATGTCGGTGTCATAACCGGCAGTTCTCGAGTAGGGGGCCCAAGCTGTGAGTCTAAGGATCAATGGTAACGAGGGACAATAGGGACACGATGTTTACCCAAGTTTGGGCCCTCTTAAAGGAGGTAAAACTCTACGTCCTTCTTGATTGTATTCGAAGAGTATAGGGGTCACAAGAGTTGATCTACCTCAAGATCGTAATGGCTAAACCCTAGCCGTCTGTAACGCCCACGATGCGGCTATATCTCCCACGTGTCGAGGCACGACTTAGAGGCATAACCGCATAGTGGTTTTGTCGCAAGAAGGGTCATCTTCACACAATCCCATGTAATGAACAAGAATGGGATAAAGAGTTGGCTTACAATCGCCACTTCACACAATACATAAATATCATCATACATCATCCAAAATACAATCATATAGACCGACTACGGTCAAAATCCAGATGAAAATAAGACAACCCTAAATGCTAGATCCCCGATCGTCCCAACTGGGCTCCACTATTGATCATCAGGAAAAGACACATAGTAACGACCACGTTCCTCATCGAACTCCCACTTGAGATCGACGCCATCATCTGCACTGGCATCGTCGGCACCTGCAACTGTTTTGGTAGAATCTGTGAGTCACGGGGACTCAGCAATCTCACACCCGCGAGATCAAGACTACTTAAGCTTGTAGGAAAGGGTGGTGTAATGAGGTGGAGCTGCAGCGGCAAAAGCATATATGGTGGCTAACTTGCGAAAAAGGGAACGAGAAGAGAAGCAACGGAACGGTCGTCATCTAGCAATGACCAAGAAGTGATCCTGAACACCTACTTACGTCATACATAACTCAGACCGTGTTCACTTCCCGGACTCCGCCGAGAAGAGACCATCACGGCTACACACGCAGTTGATGTATTTTAATTGGGTCAAGTGACAAGTTATCTACAACCGGACATTAACAAATTCCCATCTGCCTCATAACCGCGGGCACGGCTTTCGAAAGATAATACCCTGCAGGGGTGTCCCAACTTAGCCCATCATAAGCTCTCACGGTCAACGAAGGATAAACCTTCTCGCGGAAAGACCCGATCAGTCTCGGAATCCCGGTTTACAAGACATCTCGACAATGGTAAAACAAGACCAGCAAAGCCGCCAGAATGTGCCAACAAATCCCGATAGGAGCTGCACATATCTCGTTCTCAGGGCACACCGGATAAGTCAAGCTACGAGTAAAACCAGACCTCGAGTTTCCCCGAGGTGGCCCCGCAGGCTGCTCGGTTCGGACCAACACTCGAAGGAGCACTCGCCCCGGGGGGGTTAAAATAAGATGACCCTCGGGCTCGCGAAAACCCGGGGGAAAAGGCTTAGGTGGCGAATGGTAAAACCAAAGTTGGGCCTTGCTGGAGGAGTTTTATTCAAGGCGAACTGTCAAGGGGTCCCATAAATCACCCGACCGTGTAAGGAACGCAAACTCAAGGAACATAATCCCGGTATAACAGTAACTAGGGCGGCAAGAGTGGAACAAAACACCAGGCATAAGGCCGAGCCTTCCACCCTTAACCAAAATATATAGATGCATTAATTAAATAAGAGATATTGTGATATCCCAACATATCCATGTTCCGACATGGAACAACTTCAACTTCACTTGCAACTAGCAACGCTATAAGAAGGGCTGAGCAAAAGCGGTAACTTAGCCAAACAACGGTTTGCTAGGAAAGGATGGTTAGAGGCTGACATGGCTAAAATGGGAGACATGAAATAGTAAGTGATAGGTAGCGGAGCATGGCAATAGAGCGAACAACTAGCATAGCAAAGATAGAAGTGATTTCGAGGGGTGGTCATCTTGCCTGCAAGATTCTCAGAGTTGTCGAAAGCTTGATCCTCGTAAGCGTACTCGACAGGTTCCTCGTTCACGAACTCATCTCCCGGCTCTACCCAAGACAAGAACACAAGCAAACGGAACCACCATCAACAACGAGAAATGCGCAAGCAATATGATGCAAAACATGTATGATATGCAAGATATGATATGCGATGCGTATGCGTGCTCCGGAAGGAAAATGATGAACATGGCAGTAACTTGGCAAACCAAGCATGCCACTGGAAATATGAGATGATTTCGATCGAAATCGATATAAAGATCACCGGAATCGGAAGCACGGTTTGCAAATGGCAAGCAATACAAGAATGACACTAAACTGCGGTAAACAGCAAGATAGCACTTAAAATGCAACGAGCAACAATGCTACAGCACCCCAACATAGCAACAAAGCACATGGCAGTAATCTACAGGAGATGCTTGACAAAAGATGAACACTGAGCTATGGCTAGTTCCCAACATATCAAGCTCAAACAAGCATGGAAAAAATGCAAAAGATTACAGGTTCACAGACTTAGTGAAAAACTGGACATGGCAGAAATCAGCATCAGGTAGCAATGTTCGGAGCACGAAATCACCATGCTAAAGAAACTTAACATAGAAAAACAAGGCATGGAAGTGTTATACTAAAAGCACATAACAAAAGTCCCTCACTGACCATAAGCCACAAAGGACCAGAAGATATGATGGCAAGCATGTAAACATAGCATGTTTCGTTATCAGGTTTCAGACTTGGCAGAAAACAGAGCATGGCAGAAATATTAATATGTAGGCCTCTTTGTGAGCTTGATGCACTCACTACAGAGCAATGCATGACAAACCAAGTATACCTACAGCAAGACGGCATGTTTATGAAGCTAACCATGGCAAGAACAATAGCATATCATGTATGGATCAACTACAATAAGCTTGGCAAACATGCATGTCATGTTAAGAATCTGCCAGAAATATTTTATAGCAAAAGTAGAGCAAGATTGAGTCATGCTATGCACTCCATAATTACAAACAATTGCAGGAATGGATCAATTACAACTATGGCTACAAATCATCCTTACTGAACATCTTCAAAATATGCATGGATCTCTCTGTAGCATCAAGTTTACATGGCAACAATATTACAGCAGACGAGGACTTGGAGAAATCGCTAAGTCCCTGAAATCAGAAATATTATGGGGCCTAATTTGCATGCTTGTTCTAGTCACCACAGAGATCACAAAAATACATGGACTACACCACTGGAAAGATGACATGGCATACTTCAAAACACATGTAGAGCTCATGCTCAAAAGATGCACAGATTAAATGATACAAAAATGACAATTCTCCAAGTTCTGATAAGAACCAGAGATTAACAGCAACTAGCCCTTTTCCAACAGAGATTTGGGCATCAAGATGACCTCTAATAAACATGGTGAAATTGAACAAAATGAATAGCATCACGAGACGAACCATTTGACATATTACACGCGCCAATCGGAGTTACATGCACGGAGTTATCGCATCTCGAACAGGAGAACATATTAAGAAATCTTAGTGACTTAGAGAAATAAACGGGTCGCGAGAAAGTCAACGGGAATGGTTACCAGATCGGATCGAGCCGAGGTCGCTCGAGCTCGTGCTCGTCGCTGGCGGGAGAGGAGAGGATGCGGCCGGCCGGAGAGGAGGTGAAGCCGGAGGGAGGCGGTGGAGAAGAGGGGCGGCGCCGGAGGCGTGGCGGCGGCGATGGCCCGGCGGGACCGCGGCGGCGAACGGCGGTGCCGGCCGGCGGGGAGGCCGCGGCGGTGCGGGCCAGGTGCGGCGGCACGCACGGGATCCGGCGGCGGAGTTGCGGGCTAGGCGGCGGCGGAGTTCGGGCCGCGGGGGCCGGGGGCGGGCCGGCGGGCCTCGGCGGCGGCGCGGTGGAGGCGCGCCACGTGGCGTCGGCTGATTCGCCGGGCGGCGCGGCGGACGTTGTCCGGCCGGAGCGGACGCGTCCGGCGCGGCGCAGAGGAAGTGGGTTAGGGTTTCGTCTGTGATTCCGTTTTTCGGGGGAGATGGAGTTTTATAGGTAGAAGGAGCTAGGAGACTCCAAATGAGGTGCGGTTTTCGCCCACACGATCGTGATCGAACGACCTAGAGCATGGAAGAGAGTTTGGTGGGTTTTGGGCTGGTTTTGGAGGGGGGTTTTGCTGGACACTCAAATGGACTTTGCGGATGCCCGGTTAACCGTTGGAGTACCAAACGACCTCCAAATGGAACGAAACTTGACCGGTAGTCTCCGGGTGGTATATTAAGGCCACTTGACAAGCCTCGCTCCATTCCAAGAAAGTTTGACACACGCACACGAAAGAAAACAAGAGGGGTGCACCGGAGGAGATAGGAGCGCCGGATTGGAAAACGGACAACGGGGAAAATGCTCGGATGCATGAGACGAACACGTATGCAAATGCAATGCACATGATGACATGATATGAAAATGCATGACATGAAAAAATACAAAACGAAAGACAAAACCCGACAACGGAGGGAGTAACATATCACAAAGCCGGAAATGGCAAGAGTCGGAGTTACAAATATGGCAAGTTACATGCGGGGTGTTACACCGTCTAACCTATGATTATTCTGATAGCCTCTATGGAGTAAACCCTCTGGTTTATATACACACCGGAGGGGCCTAGGGTCGTACAGATTCGGTTTGCAGAGGAAGTAAACATTACATCCGGACACCAAACTTGTCGTCCACGCATATAGGAGTCCTACCCGGACACGGGGGATAGTCTTCTCCTTTCTCTTCACAGCCCATCAGTCTGGCCCATATCGAATAGACCGGACACCCGAGGATCCCCTAATCCAGGACTCCCTCACCCCCCCCCCCTGCACGTCAATCGCACAATGAATGGCTCTTGGATTTAGAACTCCAGAACATTCTGGGCTGGCTTGAAGACTTGAACAACGGCGTTCCAGAGGACGACAACGCCGGCGCAGCATGCCGCCGCCTTAATAGTTTTTTGTGCTTAATATTTTATCTCGACCGTATGATTGTAATGTCATAGTGTGACTGAATGAAATCTATGGTTTTGATTAACTGGGCGTTTTTCTCTGAATGTACATACTTATCAAAGTAAAAAATAAAATACATCAATATTTTTCTCTGAATAAAACACTGATCGCAAACGTTTTAGATTGGACACCCGAATGCAATGCGATAGATATGGTTCCTTCGCCACTAAGCCAAGGGAAAATTTGGCGCGTAGGATTTGTGCACCTCTTCATCGCAAACAATTTTGTATGATGACCCGTGTGCATCCACGTACAGGAAATTTGGTACGACTACATCAACCGCGTTGTGTTAACGCTTCCGCTTTCGGTCTACGAGGGTACATGGACAACACTCTCCCCTCTCGTTGCTATGCATCACCATGATCTTGGGTGTGCGTAGGATTTTTTTTTGAAATTACTACGTTCCCCAACAGTGGCATCCGAGCCAGGTTTTATGCGTTGATGTTATATGCACGAGTAGAACACAAGTGAGTTGTGGGCGATATAAGTCATACTGCTTACCAGCATGTCATATTTTGGTTCGGCGGTATTGTGAGATGAAGCGGCCCGGACCGACATTACGCGTACGCTTACGCGAGACTGGTTTCACCGTTGCGATCACTCGTTTCTTAAAGGTGACTGGCGGGTGTCTGTCTCTCTCACTTTAGTTGAACCGAGTGTGGCTACGCCAGGTCCTTGCGAAGGTTAAAACAACACCAACTTGACAAACTATCGTTGTGGTTTTGATGCGTAGGTAAGAACGGTTCTTGCTAAGCCCGTAGCAGCCACGTAAAACTTGCAACAACAAAGTAGAGGACGTCTAACTTGTTTTTGCAGGGCATGTTGTGATGTGATATGGTCAAGACATGATGCTATATTTTATTGTATGAGATGATCATGTTTTGTAACCGAGTTATCGGCAACTGGCAGGAGCCATATGGTTGTCGCTTTATTGTATGCAATGCAATCGCCATGTAATTGTTTTACTTTATCACTAAGCGGTACCGATAGTCGTAAAAGCAATAGTTGGCGAGACGACAACGATGCTACGATGGAGATCAAGGTGTCACGCTGGTGACAATGGTGATCATGACGGTGCTTCGCAGATGGAGATCACAAGCACAAGATGATGATGGCCATATCATATCACTTATATTGATTGCATGTGATGTTTATCTTTTATGCATCTTATCTTGCTTTGATTGACGGTAGCATTATAAGATGATCTCTCACTAAATTTCAAGATAAAAGTGTTCTCCCTGAGTATGCACCGTTGCCAAAGTTCGTCGTGCCCAGACACCACGTGATGATCGGGTGTGATAAGCTCTACGTCCATCTACAACGGGTGCAAGCCAGTTTTGCACACGCAGAATACTCAGGTTAAACTTGACGAGCCTAGCATATGCAGATATGGCCTCGGAACACTGAGACCGAAAGGTCGAGCATGAATCATATAGTAGATATGATAAACATAGTGATGTTCACCATTGAAAACTACTCCATTTCACGTGATGATCGGTTATGGTTTAGTTGATATGGATCACGTGATGACTTAGAGGATTAGAGGGATGTCTATCTAAGTGGGAGTTCTTAAGTAATATGATTAATTGAACTTAAATTTATCATGAACTTAGTCCTGATAGTAATTTGCAAATTATGTTGTAGATCAATAGCTCGCGTTGTTGCTTCCCTATGTTTATTTTGATATATTCCTAGAGAAAAATTATGTTGGAAAATGTTAGTAGCAATGATGCGGATTGGATCCATGATCTGAGGATTATCCTCATTGCTGCACAGAAGAATTATGTCCTTGATGCACCGCTAGGTGACAGACCTATTGCAGGAGCAGATGCAGACGTTATGAACGTTTGGCTAGCTCAATATGATGACTACTTGATAGTTTAGTGCACCATGCTTAACGGCTTAGAATCGGGACTTCAAAGACGTTTTGAACTTCATGGACCATATGAGATGTTCCAGGAGTTGAAGTTAATATTTCAAGCAAATACCCGAGTTGAGAGATATGAAGTCTCCAACAAGTTCTATAGCTAAAAGATGGAGGAGAATAGCTCAAGCAGTGAGCATGTGCTCAGATTGTCTGGGAACTACAATCGCTTGAATCAAGTGGGAGTTAATCTTCCAGATAAAATAGTGATTGACAGAATTCTCTAGTCACCATCACCAAGTTAGTAGAACTTCGTGATGAACTATAGTATGCAAGGGGTGACGAAAGTAATTCCCGAGCTCTTCGTGATGCTGAAATCGACGAAGGTAGAAATCAAGAAAAACATCAAGTGTTGATGGTTGACGAGACCACTAGTTTCAAGAAAAGGGCAAAGGGAAGAAGGGGAACTTCAAGAAGAATGGCAAGCAAGTTGCTGCTCAAGTGAAGAAGCCTAAGTCTGGTCCTAAGCCTGAGACTAAGTGCTTCTACTGCAAAGGGACTGGTTACTGGAAGCGGAACTACCCCAAGTATTTGGTGGATAAGAAGGATGGCAAAGTGAACAAAGGTATATTGGATATACATGTTATTGATGTGTACTTTACTAGTGTTTATAGCACCCCCTCGGCATTTGATACTGGTTCAGTTGCTAAGAGTAGTAACTCGAAACGGGAGTTGCAGAATAAACAGAGACTAGTAAAAGGCGAGGTGACGATGTGTGTTGGAAGTAATTCCAAGATTGATATGATCATCATCGCACACTCCCTATACTTTCGGGATTAGTGTTGAAACTAAATAAGTGTTATTTGGTGTTTTCGTTGAGCATGAATATGATTTGATCATGTTTGTTGCAATACGGTTATTCATTTAAATTAGAGAATAATTGTTGTTCTGCTTACATGAATAAAACCTTCTATGGTCATACACCCAATAAAATGGTTTGTTGGATCTCGATCGTAGTGATACACATATTCATAATAATGAAGCCAAAAGATGCAAAGTTAATAATGATAGTGCAACTTATTTGTGGCATTGCCGTTTAGGTCATATTGGTGTAAAGCGCATGAAGAAACTCCATACTGATGGGATTTTGGAATCACTTGATGTTTGCGAACCATGCCTCATGGGCAAGATGACTAAAATGCCGTTCTCTGGAACTATGGAGAGAGCAACAGATTTGTTGGAAGTCATACATACAGATGTATGTGGTCCAATGAATATTGAGGCTCGTGGCGGATATCGTTATTTTCTCACCTTCACAGATGATTTGAGCAGATATGGGTATATCTACTTAATGAAACATAAGTCTGAAACATTTGAAAAGTTCATATAATTTCAGAGTGAAGTGGAAAATCATCGTAACAAGAAAAATAACGATCTGATCGTAGAGAAGAGTATTTGAGTTACGAGTTTGGCCTTCAGTAAAAACAATGTGAAATAGTTTCACTACTCACGCCACCTGGAACACCACAGTGTAATGGTGTGTCCGAACATCGTAACCGTACTTTATTAGATATGGTGCGATATATGATGTCTCTTACCGATCTACCACTATCGTTTTGGGGTTATGCATTAGATACAGCTGCATTCACGTTAAATAGGGTACCATCTAAATCCGTTGAGACGACATCTTATGAACTGTGGTTTGGCAAGAAACCAAAGTTGTCGTTTCTTAAAGTTTGGGGTTGCGATGCTTATGTGAAAAAGTTTCCTGATAAGCTCAAACCCAAATCGGAGAAATATGTCTTCATAGGATACCCAAAGGAGACAGTTGGGTACACCTTCTATCACAGATCCGAAAGGCGAGATATTCATTGCTAAGTATGGATCCTTTCTAGAGGAGGAGTTTCTCTCGAAAGAAGTGAGTGGGAGGAAAGTAGAACTTGATGAGGTAATTGTACCTGCTCCCTTATTGGAAAGTGGTTCATCGCAGAAACCAGTTTCTGTGACGCCTATACCAATTAGTGAGGAAGTTAATGATGATGATCATGGAACTTCAGATCAAGTTACTACCAAACCTCGTAGGTAAACCAGAGTGAGATCCACACCAGAGTGGTACGGTAATCCTGTTCTGGAGGTCATGTTATTTGACTATGATGAACCTACGAACTATGAGGAAGCGACGATGAGCCCAGATTCCGCGAAATGGCTTGAGGCCATGAAATCTGAGATGAGATCCATATATGAGAACAAAGTATGGACTTTGGTTGACTTGCCCGATGATCGGCAAGCCATAGAAAATAAATGGATCTTCATGAGGAAGACGGACGCTAATAGTAGTGTTACTATCTACAAAGCTAGACTTGTCGAAAAAAGGTTTTTTTGACAAAGTTCAAGGTGTTGACTACGATGAGATTTTCTCACTCGCAGCGATGCTTAAGTCTGTCCGAATCATGTTAGCAATTGCCGCATTTTATGAAATCTGGCAAATGGATAAACAAAACTGCATTCCTTAATGGATTTATTAAAGAGAGTTGTATATGATGCAACAGGAGGTTTTGTCAATCCTAAAAGTGCTAACAAAATATGCAAGCTCCAGCGATCCATCTATGGACTGGTGCAAGCATCTCGGAGTTGGTATATACGCTTTGGTAAGTTGATCAAAGGATATAGTTTTATACAGACTTGCGGTGAAGCCTGTATTTTCAAGAAAGTGAGTGGGAGCACTACAGCATTTCTGATAAGTATATGTGAATGACATATTGTTGATCGGAAATAATGTAGCATTATTCTGCAAAGCATAAAGGAGTGTTTGAAAGGAGTTTTTAAAGAAAGACCTCGGTGAAGCTGCTTACATATTGAGCATCAAGATCTATAGAGATAGATCAAGACGCTTGATAATTTTTTCAATGAGTATATACCTTGACAAGTTTTTGAAGTAGTTCAAAATGGAACAGTCAAAGAAAGAGTTCTTGCCTGTGTTACAAGGTGTGAAATTGAGTAAGACTCAAAGCCCGACCACGGTAGAAGATAGAAAGAGAATGAAAGTCATTCCCTATGCCTTGGCCACAGGTTCTATAAAGTATGCCATGCTGTGTACCAGATCTATTGTATACCCTACACTGATTTTGGCAAGGGAGTACAATAGTGATCTAGGAGTAGATCACTGGACAGCGGTCAAAATTATCCTTAGTGGAATAAGGATATGTTTCTCGATTATGGAAGTGACAAAGGTTCGTCGTAAAGGGTTACGTCGATGCAAGTTTTGACACTAATCTAGATGACTCTAAGTCTCGGTCTAGATACATATTGAAAGTGGGAGCAATTAGCTAGAGTAGCTCCGTGCAGAACATTGTAGACATAGAAATTTGCAAAATACTTACGGATCTGAATGTGACAGACCCGTTGACTAAAATTATCTCACAATCAAAACATGATCACACCTTAGCACTCTTTGGGTGTTAATCACATAGCGATGTGAACTAGATTATTGACTCTAGTAAACCCTTTGGGTGTTGGTCACATGACAATGTGAACTATGGGTGTTAATCACATGGTGATGTGAATTATTGATGTTAAATCACATGGCGATGTGAACTAGATTATTGACTCTAGTGCAAGTGGGAGACTGAAGGAAATATGCCCTAGAGGCAATAATAAAGTTATTATTTATTTCCTTATATCATGATAAATGTTTATTATTCATGCTAAAATTGTATTAACCGGAAACTTGATACATGTGTGAATACATAGACAAACAGAGTGTCACTAGTATGCCTCTACTTGACTAGCTCGTTGATCAAAGATGGTTATGTTTCCTAGCCATAGACATGAGTTGTCATTTGATTAACGGGATCACATCATTAGGAGAATGATGTGATTGACTTGACCCATTCCGTTAGCTTAGCACTCGATCGTTTAGTATGTTGCTATTGCTTTCTTCATGACTTATACATGTTCCTATGACTATGATATTATGCAACTCCCGTTTACCGGAGGAACACTTTGTGTACTACCAAACGTCACAACATAACTGGGTGATTATAAAGGTGCTCTACAGGTGCTTCCAAAGGTACTTGTTGGGTTGGCGTATTTTGAGATTAGGATTTGTCACTCCGATTGTCGGAGAGGTATCTCTGGGCCCACTCAGTAATGCACATCACTATAAGCCTTGCAAGCATTGTAACTAATGAGCTAGTTGCGGGATGATGTATTACGGAACGAGTAAAGAGACTTTCCGGTAACGAGATTGAACTAGGTATCGAGATACCGACGATCGAATCTCGGGCAAGTAACATACCGATGACAAAGGGAACAACGTATGTTGTTACGCGGTCTGACCGATAAAGATCTTCGTAGAATATGTGGGAACCAATATGAGCATCCAGGTTCCGCTATTGGTTATTGACCGGAGAGGTGTCTCGGTCATGTCTACATAGTTCTCGAACCCGCAGGGTCCGCACGCTTAACGTTACGATGACAGTTATATTATGAGTTTATATGTTTTGATGTACCGAAGGTTGTCCGGAGTCCCGGATGTGATCACGGACATGACGAGGAGTCTCTAAATGGTCGAGACATAAAGATTGACATATTGGAAGCCTATGTTTGGACATCGGAAGTGTTCCAGGTGAAATCGGGATTTTTCGGGAGTACCGGGAGGTTACCGGAACCCCTCGGTAACTTAATGGGCCTTAGTGGGCCTAGGTGGAAGAGAGGAGAGGAGGCGAGGGCAGGGCCGCACGCCCCTCCCCCCCCCCCAGTCCGAATAGGACAAGGAGAGGGGGGCGGTGCCCCCCCTTTCCTTCCTCCCCTCCACCTCTTCCCCCTCTCTCTCCTAGTCCAACATGGAAAAGGGGGGAGTCCTACTCCCGGTAGGAGTAGGACTCCTCCTGGCGCGCCTCTCCCCTTGGCCGGCCGAACCCCCCCTTGCTCCTTTATATACGGGGGCAGGGGCACCTCTAGACACACAATTGATCATCGATCTCTTAGCCGTGTGCGGTGCCCCCCTCCACCATAGTCCACCTCGATAATACTGTAGCGGTGCTTAGGCGAAGCCCTGCGTCGGTAGAACATCATCATCGTCACCACGCCGTCGTGCTGACGAAACTCTCCCTCAACACTCGGCTGGATCGGAGTTCGTGGGACGTCATCGAGCTGAAAGTGTGCTGAACTCGGAGGTGCCGTGCGTTCGGTACTTGATCGGTCGGATCGTGAAGACGTACGACTACATCAACCGCGTTGTGTTAACGCTTCCGCTTTCGGTCTACGAGGGTACGTGGACAACACTCTCCCCTCTCGTTGCTATGCATCACCATGATCTTGCGTGTGCGTAGGAATTTTTTTGAAATTACTACGTTCCCCAACACTTCATGGAGGCTCTACATGGTGCTTTGTCAAGGATTCCTTTTATTCTTAAATTGTTCTTCAAGAATTCTCTCGAAGTTATGATCCGTCAAGCTATACTCTAAAATAAACATGGTGCTCAACACATGTTTGTCTTGAGGAGGTCAAGCATTCTTCATCTTGCATTTCGAAGTGCAATTCTTTCTCTCTTATCTTTTGAGGTGGTGTTATGTCATTCTTGATAATTTTCTTTATGTTTCATGATTCACAAAGTTTTCAAGAGTGACATATTTAAATCCATCATTTTATCTTCGTTCAAGAGATCTTTTCAACCAATCAATCTTTTTGTTGGAGTTGTATTGGGTTATATTTCACCTATAGCCTTCCCTAAGGAATGTAACTATTTGTGGTGTTTATCAATGATCAAGTTTTCTCCTTCTCATCTTGGTGAAGAAGTTTTCATC
Source organism: Triticum aestivum (assembly GCF_018294505.1). Classification (NCBI taxonomy): domain Eukaryota; kingdom Viridiplantae; phylum Streptophyta; class Magnoliopsida; order Poales; family Poaceae; genus Triticum; species Triticum aestivum. Next base: position 108,485,374 of record NC_057802.1, read on the forward strand.
TCCTTGTTGATCTCAATCCAATCAACTGTTTCCGTTAGTGGCGGGTTGTCACCTCATAATTTTGAGATGTGTTCCATAAGCCCTCAACAAGCTTGTTCTTTTCATTGTTGATTTTCCAACAACTCCGTTATAACCTTCTTGGGTTGTCATTTTCTTCTCCATTCGTTATTCCAAGGATCTATCTTCTTTTACTTATTTCTTCCGGAGGCATGGTGATGTTGCTCTCTTCGCTTATCATCTCGAATTGTGAAGATCGTGTTCTTTTCGTGCTTATCCATTTAACCGGAGTGTTGTGTCATCTCCTCAATTTCTTTTCATCTTATCAAGTTTTCCTTCTCTTTTCAACCGGAGTGCTGTCAAAATTATGTCATTCTTGTTCCTTGGCTATCTCGTTATACCGGTGTGGTTTCATATTCTTTTGGTTCGTTAAGCCCTTGTTTCATGTCTTTCAACCCACAAGGTTCTCATAATGTTCCTTGTTCCCCTTTTCTAACGGAGTGTTTGTAATCTCGTTCATCTTCGTTGTATTCTTTTCTCAAAATTGTTTAACCTCTCAAGGTTCGCGGTTTCACTTGTTTGTCAAAGAAGCAACTTCGTTTTACCTCTTCCCCTTCCGTTTTTCTCCGGTGCCATCCTAGATCTCGGCAAGAGATCCTCTTGTAGTGGTGGAGTGTTGTAACGCCCCGAGACCGACGCTCCAGAAGACTTCCAGATGCTCTGAGTTTCGTCGTGTGATTTGTTTTGTTTGTTGCATCTCTTGCATTGCATCATGTCATCATGCAACCTTTTTAAAAAAACTCAACTAAATAAATTGCATGGATCTTTGATCCATTTAAATCGAGGGAAATGCACATGGTGATTTCTCTTTACAACATATAAAAATCTCCCAATATTATTAGGGAGCTATATTAAAATATTCCATTAACTTTGGAATAAACCATAACACACTTGCAAAATAATTCCATGCCTTCTCTGCTTCAAGTTTGGTCTCCAAACTCTGCCCTAAATTCTTTCTTCACTTTCCGGAGCTCCACAAAAAATCCGAACATTTTTGGACCTTCCCAACCCTCACTTCCTATCCAAATCATTTGAATTAAATTCAAATGCATTTGAATTTATATCTTTCAATCATGCCACTTCTATTTTTCCTGGGTCAAGCGCATTTTTATGAGCCCAGGAAAATTAACCGCATGCGCAAATCCTTTCCCTAACCCTTCCTTTCTTTTCTTCTCTCTAATTTCTTTTCTATTAAAAGAAATATGAGGGAGAGAGAGAGAGCGCAGCCTTCCAGCCCAGCCGGCCTCTTGGGCCTAACCAACCAGCGCAGGCCCAGCCGCATGCCTATCTAACCCTAGCCCCTCACCACGCTCTCTCCCGATCCCCATCTCCTTTCCCTGCTCGCGCCGCCAGAGAGGAGTGAGAGCCTCTCGCTCGATCCCGCAAGAAGAAGCTCGCGCCCAACCTTCCGCTCGTCGCCTCCTCCCTCCGCTACACACAAGGCCGCTCAGCCCCGTGCCCCTGCCGACCCTGCCGCCGCCCGGTCATCTGACCTCCCTCCGTTTGTTCCTGCTCCGCCGCCGGAGATCGCCAGGTCTGGTGACCCCTCGTCCAGCGTGCCCTCTCCTTCCTTGCCGGGTTTCTCCTCTGCCCGTGTCCGCACCTCGCCGCTCTACTCGGTCTCCCGCGGCTGCGCTGTTGCCGTCCCCTTGCTACCCGCGCTCCTCCTCTGCATGGAGCTCCACCACCTCCCTGGCCTCGGATCCGGTTGGTTCCCGCTGACCCAGTCGCCGTCCCGTGGCCGCCGTCTTCATCTTCGGCGGATCTCGCGCCACTACAAGCCCCTGCCCCGACTCTGCTTTGTTCGAGCGGGGTGGAGGACGCGTCTCTGCTCGCCCGCATCGACCAGCGCCAAGTCCCTGCTGCCGACCTCTGTTTTCTCTGCTCATTGCGTGAGCATCAGCGCCTGCTCTCTTGCCCGTGCATGAGTGCTCGCGTGGGTCACTTCGACTGTTGACTTCCTCAAGTTCAGGACCAAGACCCGAGACCCATGTACGATTGCGCAACGAACGGTGGAGTTACACGAGCTACAAGTACCGCGACGACCCCGGGGACTGGATTCTGTCAAGTTCCTCTTTGATATGTGTACCACTACTTCCACAACATGTCATGTACGACTACCGTCGCTCGGATTCGACAAGACAACGTGTACCACTACCGTCGCCAAGTTCGACTACCGCACGGTTACGCCAAGTTCATCTACGAAACGTGTACAACTACTTCCCACGACGACCCGTGAACGACTACTTCCTCTACATCGTACCGAACTTGATCCGTTCCGAAATGCACGCTTCAAAGGTATAACCCCGAGACGACGCCCGTGAACGAATGCATGTGTGTTGTATGAGATGCCCACGTTTGCACCGTGTTCGAATTTGTCACTTGCACGGTCCTCCTCGTTTGCCTTGCGTCGACCCGTGGGAACCCGGTAATCGGGATCACCCCACCATCTCTAGCATGTTCCGCACATCCGCACACTTGCTTCTTTTGCACCGGTATCTCCATGAGCTACCGGAACCGATATGTTGCCGTGGCATCATTTTCGGATTCGTTGCCGTGGCACCCCTTTCTTCCACCACGGTGACAAATGCTTCATAACATGCTCATGTCAACATTTTCATAAAATGGCATAAAACATGCATTGTCATCCGCATCATGATAACAACATTTAAAAATGTTTATTATTGTTGTTTCCTTTAAATTGCTAAATGACATATGGGGATTTTCCGAAATTGTTGTTTGTTATTTCTGGCCTCATTTAAACTTGCCTAAATAGTTAGTTTACATATGCTTCACCTCTTGCCATGTTAATCAACATTTAATATTGATGAGTACCATAAACGAGAGCGAACTAAATGATTGAATGTGGTGTTTCGTCAATATGCAACTCGTTGCATATTGAGCTCCACTTAAGTTGTAGTGTTGTTTGTTGCACTTTGCCATGCCATGCTCATTAAATCGGACATGCATCATACTTGATTGTGCATCATGCCATGTTTATGTGATGTTTGTTTACTAGGTTGTTTGTTTCTTTCCGGGTTGCTTCTCTCGTTAGCTTCGGTTTCGTTCCGGAGTTGTGAGGATTCGTTCGACTACGTCCGTTAGTCTTCTTCATGGACTCGTTCTTCTTCCTAGCGGGATTTCAGGCAAGATGACCATACCCTCGAAATCACTTCTATCTTTGCTTGCTAGTTGTTCGCTCTATTGCTATGCCGCGTTACCTACCACTTGCTTATCAAGCCTCCCAAATTGCCATGAACCTCTAACCTTTTTTTCACCCTTCCTAGCAAACCGTTGTTTGGCTATGTTACCGCTTTTGCTCAGCCCCTCTTATAGCGGTGTTAGTTGGAGGTGAAGTTGAAGATTGCTCCATGTTGGAACATGTTTATGTTGGGATATCACAATATCTCTTATCTTAATTAATGCATCTATATACTTGGTAAAGGGTGGAAGTCTCGGCCTTATGCCTGGTGTTTTGTTCCACTCTTGCCGCCCTAGTTTCCGTCATACCGGTGTTATGTTCCTTGATTTTTGCGTCCCTTACGCGGTTGGGTGATTTATGGGACCCCCTTGACAGTTCGCTTTGAATAAAACTCCTCCAGCAAGGCCCAACCTTGGTTTTACCATTTGTCTATCACCTATTTCTTTTCCCTAGGGAGTCACGCTCCCGAGGGTCATCTTTATTTAACCCCCCCGGGCCAGTGCTTCTCTAAGTGTTGGTCCGAACCGAGCAGCCTGCGGGGCCACCTCGGGGAAACTCGAGGCCTGGTTTTACTCGTAGCTTGACTTATCCGGTGTTGCCCTGAGAACGAGATATGTGTAGCTCCTATCGGGATTGTCGGCACATCGGGCGGCTTTGCTGGTCTTGTTTTACCATTGTCGAAATGTCTTGTAAACCGGGATTCCGAGACTGATCGGGTCTTCCCGGGAGAAGGAATATCCTTCGTTGACCGTGAGAGCTTATAATGGGCTAAGTTGGGACACCCCTGCAGGGTATAAACTTTCGAGAGCCGTGCCCGCGGTTATGTGGCAGATGGGAATTTGTTAATGTCCGGTTGTAGAGAACTTGACACTTGACCTAATTAAAATACAGCAACCGTGTGTGTAACCGTGATGGTCTCTTTTCGGCGGAGTCCGGGAAGAGAACACGGCTTTTGGGTTATGTTTGACGTAAGTAGGAGTTCAGGATCACTTCTTGATCCTTACTAGTTGACGATCGTTCCATTGCTTCTCTTCTCGCTCTTATTTGCGTATGTTAGCCACCATATATGCTTAGTCGCTGCTGCAACCTCACCACCTTACCCTTTCCTACCCATAAACTTAAATAGTCTTGATCTCGCGGGTGTGAGATTGCTGAGTCCTCGTGACTCACAGGTTCTATCAAAAACAGTTGCAGGTGCCGAGGATACCAGTGCAGGCGATGCTACCGAACTCAAGTGGGAGTTCGACGAGGACCTTGGTCGTTACTATGTTTCTTTTTGTGTTGATCAGTAGTGGAGCCCAGTTGGGACGATCAGGGATCTAGCATTTGGGGTTGTCTTCTTTTCTTTTGGTTCCGTAGTCGGACCTATGTGTGTACTCTGATTGCTGTATGATTTATTTATGTATTGTGTGAAGTGGCGATTGTAAGCCAACTCCTTATCCCATTCTTGTTCATTACATGGGATTGTGTGAAGATGACCCTTCTTGCGACAAAACCACAATGCGGTTATGCCTCTAAGTCGTGCCTCGACACGTGGGAGATATAGCCGCATCGTGGGTGTTACAGCCGGGGCCTCTGGGGCCTCGCCCTGAGGCTGCAGTGTCGTGGCCGGGTGCAGGGTGCTACGCCGCGCATCCGCATCCGCGTGTTCTTCCCAGACCGCCACGAGTGTCGCGCTGGCTGAGTGGGGTGTGGCGGCCAGGTAAAGCACCAGGGGCTCAAGAGTACGAGGCGCTACCATCACTAGTGGGCTGGTGAGGTATTCTCTTGAGGTCTTGGAAGGCCGCCTCGGCCTCTGGAGTCCATTCGAACGGGCCCTTCTTCTTCATCAGTTTGAAGAATGGAAGGGCGCACTCGCCTAGCTTGAAGATGAAGCGCCCCAATGAAGTAACGCAGCCGCGAGCTTTTGCATCTCCTTGAGGGTTTGTGGCGGGCTCATCCTTTCTATTGCCTTGATCTTCTCTGGGTTAGGCTCGATCCCTCTGTGACACACCAGAAAACCCAGCAGCTTGCCGGACAAGACGCCGAACACGCACTTCTCTAGATTGAGCCGCGGGTTCACCTTGCGTAAGTTGGTGAATGTTTCATCCAAATCCCCGACGAGGGTCTTCGCCTCCTGCGTCTTGACCACTATGTCATTGACGTATGCCTTGGTGTTTCTCCCGAGCTGTCGGCCGAGGGCGATGTGCATCAATCACTGGAAGGTCGCGCCGGCATTGCGCAGCCCGAATGGCATGCATGTGTAGCAGTACACCCTGCATGGGGTCAAGAAAGCTGTCTTCTCGACATCCTGCACCGCCATCTTGATTTGGTGGTAGCTCGAGAAAGCGTCCAGGAAGCACAGCAAGTCGCACTCGGCGGTGGAGTCGACGATCTGGTCGATGCGTGGAAGAGGGAAAGGGTCCTGAGGGCAGGCCTTGTTGAGGCTCATGAAGTCGACACACATGCACTCCTTCCCGCCCTTCTTGGGGACAATGACCGGGTTGGCCAGCCAATCCGGGTGCCGCACCTCTCGAATGACGACGACCTCTTGCAGCTTGTGAACCTCCTGGACAATGAACGATTGCTTCTCCGGGGCTTGCCGCCGCGCCTTCTGCTTCACGGGGCGCACGCCGGGGCACACCATCAGGTGGTGTTCTATCACCCCTCGCGAGACGCCGACCAAGTCCGTTGCCTCCCATGCAAACGCATCCTTGTTTGCACGGAGGAAGCTGACCAGCGCCTCTTCTTGGTCCGGGGGGAGTCCGGCGCCTATGGTAAAGGTGGGGCCTGATTCCCCGTTGTCGTCGACTAGCACCTGCTTCGTCTTGGCCCGGTCCTGGGAGAACGACTGCATTTTCTTTGCCAGCGCGGCCTCCAGGATCTCCGGAGCACCCTCCATGTTCGGTCGTGCGGCCGCCGCAGCCTTGAAGCGAGCCTGAGGGCCATGAGCGCGTCCCCCGCCATGGTGACGACACCGCTGCTCCCCGACATCTTCATGATGTTGTAGCCGGGGTGAGTCTCTGCCATGAACTTGGCGAGGGCCGGCTCTCCGAGAATGGCATTATACGGGAGGCCGATGCAGGCGATGTCGAAGTCGATGAGCTTGGTGCGATAGTTGTTGCGCGTGCCAAAGGTGATGGGGAGGCGGACCTGCCCCAGAGGAGAGGTGGATCCATCGACCACCCCCGAGAAAGGCTTGGTGGGGAGGAGCTGGTCGTAAGGCACGTGAAGCAGACCGAAGGCTTCCATGGAGAGGATGTTGAGACCGGCGCCGCCATCGATGAGGGTCCTGGTGACTGCAACGTTGCAGTTGGTGGGAGTGCAGAGCATGGGGAGCGCGCTGGCGCCGACCGTGGTCCAGGGTGGTCGCTGGAGTCGGGGGAGCTGCTTGCTGCGACCGGACGGCCCCCACTTGCCGGAAGAGCTGCTTGGCATGGTGGCTCGATGCCGGCGCCTGCGACCCGCCGAGGATGGCCGCAACGGCGTGGGGCACCGGTGTCGCGAAGCGCATGATGTAGAGATCACGCAGCTTTTCCCAGGATGGCACCGAAGACTCCGGCAGGTTGAGTAACCAGAAGCAAGGCACGCATGTGAGAGCCATAGGGAGCCAATTTGCCATGACCTTGTCGTCGCCGCCCGCCGCCTAGATGGCCTCCGCGTACACCCAGAGGAACCCCGTGGGATCCGCCGCGTCGTCATGCTGTGATGGCAACTCTATCCTAAACTTGGGCGGCCACTGCACCTGCTGCAAGGCAGGGGAGAAAGCTCATAGACCTGCGATGCCTCCGAATGCGCCTGTCGTCCGGCGGGTGGAGCAGCGCCTGCCATGGGTACCACACGGCACGGGGGAAGCATGGCTGATGGGGAACCGGATCTTCGACACACACCCCTACCTGGCGCGCCAAATGACGGCTTCAGGGCTCCGCAGACCCAAGAAAGGTTCGAACTCTGGGGCCTGTGTGAAGAACTCAACCTCTCCAGTCAACCGATTCGCCCCCTCCCCCCCACGGCCTAGCTCGGCGAACAAACAAGAAGATGGACATGACAGTTTACCTAGGTTCCGGCCACCTTGCGGTGTAAGACCCTACTACTGCTTTGGGGTGGATTAGCCTCGCGAGGGGCTGAGGATGAACTAGTACATGGGAAGAACAACCTCAGGAGGTTTTCTCTAGTCTGAATGTGAGCTGGGGGGATTCGATCGATCATCCCCTTGCTATGGTGGTGGCTAGCCTATATTTATAGTGGCCTTGGTCCTCTTCCCCCAAAACGTAGGCAGGAAGGGATCCCACAGTGGCCAATTTGAACGGGGACAAGTAGTACATCTTATCCTGACAAAAGGTGGTCTTTTCCTGCAAAGCTCCTAGTCGTGACACTGCGGTGGGCTCGGCGATGACATCCATCCTGCTGCCCTGGCGGTCTTGGTCTTGTTGCACGGGAATGGAAACCTTTGGGAGATTCCTCGGGACCCCGCACCTGCACTTGCCTCCTTAGCACCAAAGAGGAAACTGCTGCTCTGCGCCCGCTGGCGCCTGCCTGGGCTTGGTCGTCATGGCTTGCGTCACCGCAAACCTCATGAGGTTGAGCTCCTGCATAGAGATCTCCGCTCCTTAGGAGGTAGCCTGGGAAGGCTGCTCCCTCCGGAGGTCTTGACGTCACCCGCCTTATGAGGCTTGATTCCTCGCGACATTCTTGTCTTGTTGGTGCTGTAGATGGGCCGTACCAGGCCGTTGATGAAGCCACACCGTGGGCCGCAGGCAGGCAAGTCTGGGTGCCCTAGTTCCGAGAACGCCGACAAAAACGTCTTTCGAGCCCCGGTTCTAAGCTGTAAAGCATGGCGCACTGAACTATCGAGTAGTCATTAGAATATGCCTTCCAGACGTTCATAACATCTGCGGGCGAGCCTTGAGGGGGTGCATCACCAAGCAGTGCGTTAAGGACATAAGCCTTCTGTGCAGCAGTTTGCGGACCCACTCTCCATAGTTACTTCCATCATCTTTCAACTTTTCTTTCTCTAGGAACACATTAAAATTCAGGGGAGCTACAACGCGAGCCATTGATGTACAACATAAATTTGCAAACACAATTTAAACTATGTTCATGATAATGGGTTCAGTTAATCGAATTACTAGTGAACTCCCACTTAAATCAACATCCCTCAAGTTGTCTAAGTTTTCACATGATCCATATCAACCAACACATGTCTGATCATCACGTGAGATGGTGTGGTCATCAATGGTGAACATCCCCATGTTGATCATATCTACTATATGACTCATGTTTGACCTTTCGGTCCTCCGTTTTCCGAGGCCATGTCTGTATATGCTAGGCTCCTCAAGTTTAACCCAAGTATTCCGCATGTGTAAAATTGGCTTACACCCGTTGTATGGGAACGTAGAGTCTATCACACCCGATCATCACGAGGTGCTTTGAAATGACAAACTTTCGTAATGGTGCATACTTAGGGAGAATACTTTTATCTTGAAATTTACTGAAGGGGTCATCTTATAATGCTACCGTCGGCCTAAGCAAAATAAGATGCATAAAAAGATAAACATCACAAGCAATCAATATATGTGACATGATATGGCCATTATCATCTCATGCTTTTGATCTCCATCTCTAAAGCACCGACATGATCTCCATCTTCACCGGCATGACATCATGATCTCCATCATCATGATATCCATCATCGTGTCATCACGTGGCTGCCTCACCAACTATTGCGTCTACAACTATTGCTAATGCATAGCGATAAAGTAAAGCAATTACATGGCGTTATAAGTTGACACGCACGTCATAAAATAAATTAAAGACAACCCTATGGCTCCTGCCGGTTACCGTACTCGACGATATGTAAGTCGTGGACCTATTACAAAACATGATCATCTCATACATCAACATATATCACATCACATTTTGTCCATACCACATCGCAACATGCCCTGCAAAAACAAGTTAGACGTCATCTACTTTATTGTTGCAAATTTTACGTGGCTGCTATGGGCAACTAGGAAGAACCGTTCTTACCTACGCAATGCCGCAACGGTGATAATCAAGTTTCCTTTTAACCTTCTACAAGGACTGCCTTTGTCAAGTTAGATTCAACTAAAGTAGGAGAAACAGACACCCGCCAGCCACCTTATGAAATACAAGTTGCATGTTAGTCAGTGAAACCGGTCTCATGTGCGAGGACATGTAAGGTTGGTCTGCGCTACTTCATCCCACAATACCGCCGAATCCAAATAAGACAATGGAGGTAAGCAATCTGAATGTCAACGCCCACAACTTCTTTGTGTTCTACTCGTGCATATACATCTACGCATAGACCTAGCTCATGATGCCACTGATGGGGAACGCTGCATGAAAATCAAAAAAATCCTACGAATCACCCCAAGATCTATCTATGAGAAGCATAGCAACGAGAGGGGAGAGTGTATACACGTACCATCATAGACCATTAAGCGGAAGCGTATATTACGCGGTTGATGTGGTCATACTCTTCACGATCCAATTGCGATCCAATCCGATGAAGTACCGAATGGACGACACCTCCGCGTTCAGCACATGTACGGCTCCATGCGTCTCCTCCTCCTTGATCCAGCAAGAGAAGGGGGGGTAAGTAGATGGAATCTCAACCAGCACGACGGCATGGTGGAGATGGTGGTGGTGCAGTGCCGGCAGGGCTTCGGGAAACGCTGCCGGAACCGATCTGAGGAGATAACAGGGTTATGGGAGAGGTAGGGCTACCGTCGGGGCATGGGAACTGGTGTGTTCAGTCCCTCCCTCTCCCCCACTATATATAGGAGGAAAGGGAGAGGGCTGGGGTGCAGCCCTAGCCCCTCCTCCAAAGATGGGGCGTGGGCCTAGGGATGTTTCCTCCCTCCCCAAGCCACCTAGGGGTGCCTTCCCCCCTTAGGACTCTTCCTCCTCCCCTCTTGGTGCATGGGACTCTTGGGGCTGGTGCCCCTAGCCCATATAGACCAAGGCGCACCCCCTACAGCCCATATGGGCCCCCGAGGCAAGTGGACAACCCCCCTCCCCCCTCGATGGACCCCCGGACCCCTTTCGGCACTCCCGGTACAATACCGATAATGCTAGAAACTTTTTCGGCGATCAAAACAGGACTTCCTAGATATAAATCTTTACCTCCGGAGCTCCTCATGACATCCGGGATCTCATCCGGGACTCCGAACAACATTTGGTTACCATTGCACATATCCCAATACTACTCTAGCATCATCAAACGTTAAGCGTGCGGGCCCTGCGGGTTCGAGAATCATGTAGAGATGACGGAGACTCCTCTTCGGCCAATAACCAAGAGCGGGATCTAGATGCCCATATTGGTTCCTACATATTCCATGAAGATATTTTATCAGTTGAACCACGATGTCAAGGAGTCAGTTAATCCCGTATGCAATTCCCTTTGTCTAGCGATATGTTACTTGCTCATTCGATCATCAATACCTCCATACCTAGTTCAATCTCGTTGCCGACAGGTCTCTTTACTCGTTCTGTAATACAAGATCCCGTGACTAACTAATTAGCCACATTGCTTGCAAGCTCTCCATTATGTTGTATTACCGAGAGGGCCAGAGATACCCCTCCGTCACATGAAGTGACAAATCCCAGTCTCGATCCATGCCAACCCAATAGGCACCTTCAGAGATACTATTGTGCACCTTTTTGATCACCCGTTTACGAAGTGACGTTTGATAGCACACAAGGCATTCCTCCGGTATCCGGGAGTTGCATGATCTCATGGTATTAGGAATAGATACTTGACATGAAGAAAGTTGTAGCAAAAACTAAAGTGATACAATCATATGCTAAGCTTTCAATTGGGTCTTGTCCATCACATCATTCTCCTAATTATGTGATCCCATTATCAAATGTCACCTCCTGTCCATGGTTACAAAACCTTAACCATCTTTGATCAATGAGCTAGTCTAGTAGAGGCTGACTAGGGACACGGTGCCATTTATGTATTCACACATGTATCTAGCATGAATAATAAACATTTATCATGCAAGGGAAATATGATAATAACCATTTTATTATTGCCTCTAGGGCATTTTTCCAACATTCCCCCTCCGGCAGCATGCTGGAATAGGCCTCCAGATTAGACCTCCACGGAAACAGGAACTTGTGGCGGCAAAAAAAGGGTGAAAAAATGGTATATCGGGTTTGGGTAATTATGGAATTTATAGGTCAAAGATGGGCGAAAGTCGGTGCTAGAGGGCACCAAATGGCCCCACCACGAAGCACCCTTGGCCATGTGGGGCCTTTGGGTCCCCCCGGCTGGTCCTGGTGCTTTGTGGATTCTTCTTCCTCCGAAAAAGTCGACAAAAATAATTTGGGTATTTTGAGGTCTGCAGATACCGTTTTTTGTAAAACCGAAAACATGCAGAAAACAAAAATTGGCTCTAGGCATTAGATTAATAGTTTAGTCCAGAAAATAATATAAACTGATGTAAAAAGTGTCTAAAAGTGGTATCATAATAGCATGAGAAAAATCAAAAAATTGTAGATGTGTTCGAGACGTATCAGTAGTTTTCACTACATTCAGATAATCATATTAGGTGCAAGATCTAGTTTGAATGTAATTATATCTTCACCAGTGCATAATTATAAGCCTTCCAGATCTTTGGTGTCGATTTACTAGTTGAAGTTAGCAACTATATGTTTTATATTATTTTTCACTTTGTTTCTCTTATGAAATTATTGAGAAAAATAAAAATAGTTCTTGGATAGTTGTCCAACGTAAGTAAATTAATAGAGCAAGGAGCGGGAAAGGTAAGTTCTCCAAGTGTTGAGGATAATAAAAGCTTTACGAAGCACGTCTTTCATTAATCTCGATTAAGCATGCTTATATGTCACAACTTAAACAATAAACCATTGTGACATGGGTAAATAGGCCTGCTTTCCGAGAGAAGGTGAAAAGAACAAACCATCAAGTCTAAAAATGAATCAAGCGTGCATACACTTAAAAAGTAATAAGAGACACTTGCGACTCGCTCGGCCGAAGTGGAAATGACTTGTTACATGAAGTTATTACACCTCTGCTAATGAATCGGCCAGTAAAGCTACGGAAGCCTTCATAATTCTCTCGTAGTTGATGACACTATAGAGCTTATCGTGATCATGTATGTTATGTGATCAATTGATTAAATGCAATGGACTCATTCATTTATGTTTATCCACACATCATGAACTAGATGGCCTTATTCTTTCAAGTTGTGGTATTTTCTCGGGACAAGCAAAACTATAAGCTTGGGGGGAGTTGATGAGTCCAAAATTGCATCAGGTTTTACTTCTACTTTTGTGTTGTCGTTGTAGGTTTAGTCAGAATTTTATCACACTCGTGCACCTTTCTATTGATTTCACCAGGATCGTGAACAGGAATGAGTTTTTGAAGCATAAGGAAGAAATCCCAAGAATACAACGCAAACATCATGTTGATTTACGTGATAGGAACCTACCATAAAAAGCACAAGTCAAATCGGGCAAAAAGTAGTCGAATCAAGGGATCCAGAGGAGAAGACAACGTCTGGTAAGAGTGTGCACGCTTGTACCAGCTGCCGCAACCACCTGGTTGACTATCTTAACCCCCGACTAAGCATGAGTGCTTGTACCAGCATGAGCGCTTGGACCGGAATAACAAGCCACAGAAACATAAAATCATTGCCAGACTCAAGAACCGCCCCCGAAAGGGATCCGGATGGGGAATCGATAGAAGGGGCTCTGCTAAATCATTGTATCGATCAAGGGGACTACAACATCAACCATCTCCATCGCCATCATACGCCTTTAAACCCTTTGTAATACAAAACCCTAGTGGATTCATACATGCATTACTTTGATCATTCATCTATGTTTACCATGATTTACCCTTTGATACTTGTCGTCTTCATGTCCGAGTAGACCCCCTAGTTCTGGGGGATATGCAGGAACCCTAGTATGTTTAGATGTTGAACGCCAATAGGGTCTTACATCCTCTTTGTATGTTTATGTTAATAACCTTCACCATGTTGAGTGAACTCAACCACTCAACATCTGCCTTCATGGACGAAAGGTTATTACAATCGGTGCGATGGTGGGTTTGCAAAGGTACTGCGGTGGCAGAAGCTTTCTCCCCTTCCCTAAACATTACTCGATACAGGATTACCAGAGATCGGCTTTAGCTACATCCATGGGGTGACCCTTTATCATGGTTGCCAAAACCTAAATGTGGGGAGGAATAGCAGTGGCGTATGTGATACATACATACAAGATGTATGCATGTATTTTTCTTGGCTCTGCCCACTTGTAGAAATATACAAAGTGGATTAGAGATCCAAACCTAGAACTGTGCTTTAGCATATACTCCCTCTGTCCTTTATATAAGGTGTATTTGTTTTTTTCAAAAGTCAAACAAGTGCACGTTTGACCGAGTAGAAAAGTATATCAATATAATACAAAATTCATATCATTTGATCCATCATAAAAAGTAGTTTCATATTTTATCTATTAGTTATTGCAGACGTTATTATTTTATTTTATAATCTTGGTTAAACTTTCAAGTGGTTGACTTGCACGGAAATCAATACACCTTATATTTTGAAATGGAGGGAGTATTACGTTAGATACATAGTATTGGGAATGCAAACTCCTTGGGAACGTCTTCGTCCTATTGATTCAAAAAACCATCATCACTTTGTTTCTTTTACTTAATCCTACACTTTTTTTAATCAGCTTTCACCTGCAATATTTCAACCTCAGCATTTGCTTTGGTTCGGATTGTCGTTAACGTGCAGGCACATCACAATAAGTCTCAAGAAACCAAAATCAGTTTTTTGTGCTTTCTATGTGACCCTCCTTATTTCAGAAAAGGTACAACTAAATCATGTGCACTTGTAAGCTATCACCCTCCTCGTTTGCTCTGGTGTGCGTCTCCTCCGAAAGACGTATTCTCGCGTTTGCGCATTCAACATCACCTCTTTTTCATCTCGTGCCGCAAAACGGTTAAGTGACACACATTGTTGATTATGCCAGAAAGTGTGGATAGTTGTTCACTATTCAATGTTTATCTTTTTTCCAAAAAAACATGTATTAATTAATTAACAAGTTGGATCCAATTGTTCATTACAACATTCGCCACGCAGGGCGGAAAACTATTGCATAGAAGACCATCCAACCTATTATCAAAACTAAACTTAGCTATCTGACATGCCACCTCATTTGCGTGTCTTCTCATCTTCGCCGGCTTTAAGTTTGGGAGAAGGTTGGTAAGGTCTAAGGCTCCCTCCTTGAGATCCACAAGAGAAGACATATCGAGGTTATGATGCGCAAGAAGAGAAACCACGAAAGAGAAGTCTGTTTCCAAAATAACAGGCTTATCGAGAGTGGTACCGATATATAGACCTGCTAGACACCCCCGGAGTTTCGCATCATCAACAGTGGTACAAGAACCAATATAATCCTAGAAGGAAACGACAACGTCGCCGGCCGAATTCCTGGCAACAATCCCCGCTCGCAACACCAACGCTATCCATAAACGAACGAACGCCTTCCTTTGTTGATAGGACCGAGGTGATTCCAACTCCCAGCTTCATCTTTCGAGTTCTCCCCGTGGCATTATTTTCACGAATTGTAATTTTTGTTAATTAGGTCTTTAACCTCTACCTCCCTCACCTGCAAAAAAAAAACAAAAAAAACTCTACCTCCCTCTCTCTTCCGTTCTAGATCACGTATACAAGGGAACAGGTTTGAAGCTCTCATTTCGTGAACCTTCGCAACTCCAAAGAAGAATGTCTGGGTTCCATGCATTCTCAGCAGAAACGACACCATGCTCAAATTCAACGTACTGCAACGTAATGTCCGTGTCATAAGACTGCCCGTGTCATGAACCTCATATTGGACATGGGTTCTTCCCCCCATCACGCCCTAGTCCAACTTGAGACCAGCCGGCCGCAATCATCGTCGTCGAACAAACCCCTCTTCCTGTCATGGATGACGATGCTAACTTAGCTGCCAAGCAAGACATCTCCCGGCCGCGACCACCACCACCACCAGCAGCCCGATCGAAACTTGCAGCGCCATGGGCGCGCGCGGGTGCCCCGCATGCATCCCCGTATAGTACGAGCGACCGCGCTGCGCATGGGGTACGCCGACGCACGTGGGCGCGCGTGCCCCTGCGGTACGCACCCGGTCACGCACCGTCGCACGGGGCCCCCGGCCGGCGGAGTGGACGGACGTAAGCGGCGCGCACGGTGGCCACGTCGAGCCGGAGTACTACGCAGCATGGTGATCCTACTGTAGGCAGGAGCGTGGTACTCTATGTACGTGCAGGTGCAGGTGCAGGTGCAGTGGGGGCTTGAATGAATGCCTAGCTAGACTGTGCAGCGGAATCATTTAAAGGCGTTTGCATAGTGGAAGCGTCGCGTCAAGGGACTTGCCGTGGGAGTGGCCAAAGCCAATAGCTGCTGCAGCGGCCGCCGGTACCAATCGGGTCGGCTTGGACGGCTACGTGGCCTAGCTTAGCTACTATACGCATGCAGATGGATCCAGGCCCGCGCGCATATATCAGGTGGCAGGCAAGCCGACAGCAACGGCCAAAATTTGTGGCAGGGGCAGGGGCCGGCTTTGGGCTGACTGTTCGTGAAGCATGCATGGAGGCCATGCCACACGCCAGCAACAACCTGCCTATCAGCAGCTACCTCCAGCTTTGCCCGGTCGACCTCTCTAGTCCGGGTGGGCCCGACGTCCATGCCAAACCACTGTTCCATTCCGTATTGTGTTTAGGCTCTAATAATATGAATATCATCCATCTCAGGATTTTGCACGTTTCTTAATATGTTCAGGTCAATAATCAAATCTGTTATTCCATCTGCAATAAAATGAAACAATAAGGGCCACTTTCATTCGCAGAATTCTTAAAATGTACTAGGAATAGAAGAAACGGGTATAAACCAAACAAGCCCTTACTTTCATGAATCTCGTACCCTAGTTAGATGCAGGGGCGGACCCAGTATTGGGCTAAGCCCCGGGCCCTAGGCCAGCTACAGTGCATCTACAGTGATGTTACAGTGCCCAGCATGCTATACTGAAGGAAGCGTGCATTCCTCACGCCTAGGGCCCAGGACCCCCCGGCCTGGGTCCTGGATCCGCCACTGGTTAGATGTGTGTCTGACTGCCCGTGTCTCTTGATTTTTTATTTTATTTTTGAGCCGAAACCGTAGAACAATCGTTCTACGGTATTTTCATTAAGTAAATAAAAAATACAAGTCCAATCCAATGAATCACCGAATACCAGTTTTGTGAAACATAGAAAAAATTACAAGTTCTGTGCTATCCAAGTGCTGATCAGATCAGCCTTATCTTGCTTTGCTCTGATTCTAGTTACTTCAGTCCCCTCTTTGAGATAATATTTCCATGAATCATAATGCGGTGGTGCCCTTCTGAAGATCTTGTCATTTCTGGTCATCCAGATACTCCAGCAACCCATGATAATGATCTCGATCGCAATACCTGATGGTAGCTTGTTCATAGTGAGATATATTTCATCATATGAAGATATTCCTCTGTGTTTGGTGAGGGTGAGCAAGTTCCAACATGACTAGGAAAATTGGCAATCCCGGAATAAGGGAGAAATTGTTTCCTCTGTAGCATTTGCACATAAGGCACAGTTATAGTCTTCCAGTTACATATTCTTGTGATGTAACATGTTTCTTGTGTTTGTCATGCACGAGTAGCCAGAAGAAGATCTTGTGTCTGAGTCTGCACGCAGATTTCCATAGCAGGTTAAAGATGTTGTGTGCTGTGCTTACTCCTGTGATTGCTTTGTATAGCTTCATGGAGGAAAATTTCTTAGAGGATCTTCCAATGGACCAAATATCTCTTTCAGTCATCTTTGCTTTGTTGCTGATGATCTCTTGGAGAGCATTGTATTGGTTGAATGCTTGCAGTGATAGGGGTTTGTGGAAATTTTGGCTGAAATCATCTTGTTGTTGTACTTTATCTAGTGTGATTTCTCTGTTGACTGGATATGAGTGTAGTTCAGGGTATTGAACATGCAGTGGAATATCTTGCCATCTATCAGTCCAGAATTTTATGGTATCTCCTGGTCCTGCTTTGCATACTATTAGCTGTTTAAATGTTGGCAGAAGCTTTAGAATGGCTTTCCACCAGAAAGATCCAACCAATTTGTCTCCTGACACACTATCTTGATAGTATGTTTCCCAAATAATGTTCACCCAAGGAATGTCTTCCTTATTGAGGAAATACATGTAAGAATTTCATGAGAAGAACTTGGTTATGAGTGTATAGGTCAAGAACACCAAGACCTCCATGAGTTTTAGGTTTGCATATTGATTCCATGAAATATGAGCAGCACCTCTATCTTGTGTACCATATCTCCTCCAGAAGCAGTTCATGAGGTATGAGTTGATTTGCTTGATCACAGTCTTGGGTATCATCAAAGTGCACATGAAAAAGGTTGGCATGCTTGTGAATACTGATTTGATTAGAGTAAACTTATCTCCTGTTGACAGCAGTGTTGAACAACCCAGCAGTCTGTTTTCAATTATTTTCAACATGGGCACAAAGTCTTCCGCTCTTGGTTTAATAGTACATAGGGGGAGTCCAAGATATGTATGAGGTAGAGTGAAAATTTTGCAACCTAGGAGATTGGATAGTTCTTGCATTTTCTCTTGAGGAGTGTTAATTGACACCATGGTGGACTTTGAGTAGTTTCTCTTCAACCCTGTGTATTCATGATAGTGCAATAACATGTTTTTGATGTGTTGCACCTGTCTGGGGTCAGCATGAGCAACCAGAATGGTGTCATCCGCATATTGGATAATGGGGAAATCTGTGCATGTGTTGTGATTCAGTGGAGAGCTCACAAGAGAGTTATGCATTGCTTCATTCAGTATTGATTGGAGAACATCTGCTGCAATGACAAAAATCAAAGGGGAGAGGGGATCTCCTTGCCTCACTCCTTTCTTATAGAGGAATTGTTTTCCTGGAACCCCATTTAGTAAAACTGAGGAATAGCCAGTCCCATATATCATTTTAATCCACTGAATCCATTTTGCTCCAAAGCCCTTGGCTTGCAAAACATCAACGATTGTGTCATGGTTGATCATATCAAATGCCTTTTCAAAGTCCAGTTTCAACAGGATAAGCTCTTTTTTACTCTGGAAGCATTGGTGAATATATTCATAAGACCATGCCAGACAGTCTTGGATACATCTGTTGTTAAGAAAACCATATTGGTTCATGCGAACCATTTGAAGTATGCATCTCTGCAGTCTATTGACCAACAGTTTGGTGATAATCTTTAGTGTGCAATTTAGCAGAGAGATATGTCTAAATTTTGTAGGGCTGGAAGCTGTGTCATTCTTTGGGATCAAAGTGATGAAAGATTAGTTGATACTCTAAATGTTGACCTTTCCTAAGTGAAAATCACCAATGAGCTTATAAAAATAGGTGCAATGGTATCCCAACAGTGCTTGAGGAATGTTGCATTAAGACCATCTGGGCCTGGTGATTTATCAGCAGGCATATGCTGCATAACCTTGTCAATTTCCTCTTAAGTGAAGGGGACTTCCAGATCAGAAATATTGTCTAGAGGGTTCAATAGATGGTTTAGGAGTAAAGGATTCTGTGTTTTGGCCTCTGTTCCCAGTCTTTCCTTAAAGGCTGTGTATAGAATGGCAGCTTTAGTATGGTGGTCATAGTGTTCCAATCATGTTCCATCCTTTAAGATAGCAATGCAGTTATTCCTGTATTTAATGGTGGCCTTAGCTTGGAAATATTTGGTGTTGGCTTCACCCATCTTGATTTTCCTGATTGTGGCCCTCTGTTTCCAATTTTCTTTAGTGCTCAAGAGTAGTTTCCAAGTGTGCTTTGATGATATCTCTGCCATTTGATTCTTCTATTGGTAAGCATCTGTATTCCTCAAGATAATCATAGCATAGAATCAAGAAGTTTGTGTCATCAGTAAATTTCTTCAAGTCTGAGATATCTTTGGCCCAATTTTTAAGCCCCTTCTGTTGGGGAACGTAGTAATTTCAAAAAAAATTCCTACGCACACGCAAGATCATGGTGATGCATAGCAACGAGAGGGGAGAGTGTTGTCCACGTACCCTGGTAGACCGAAAGCGGAAGCGTCGCAGTTGATGTAGTCGTACGTCTTCACGATCCGACCGATCAAGTACCGAACGCACAACACCTCCGAGTTCAGCACACGTTCAGCCCGATGACGTCCCTCGAACTCCGATCCAGCCGAGTGTTGAGGGAGAGTTTCGTCAGCACGACGGCGTGGTAACGCGATGATGTTCTACTGATGCAGGGCTTCGCCTAAGCACCGCTACAGTGTTATCGAGGTGGACTATGGTGGAGGGGGCACCACACATGGCTAAACGATCGATGATCAATTGTTCTGTCTATGGGCTGCCCCCTGCCCCCGTATATAAAGGAGCAAGGGGGGGAGAGGCGGCCGGCCAGGAGAGGGGCGCGCCAGGAGGAGTCCTACTCCCGAGTAGGACTCCCTCCCTTCCTTGTTGGATTAGGAGAAGGGGGGAAGAGGAGGAGGAGAAGAAGGAAAGGGGGCGCCCCCCGCTCCTTGTCCAATTCGGACTAGAGGGGGAGTGGGCGCGCGGCCTGCCCTGGCCGCCCCTCCTCTTCTGCACTAAGGCCCATGTAGGCTCATTAATCCCCCGGGGGGTTCCGGTAACCCCCCGGTACTCCGGTATATATCCGATAACCCCCAGAACCATTCCGGTGTCTGAATATAGTCGTCCAATATATCAATCTTCTTGTCTCAACCATTTCGAGACTCCTCGTCATGTCAGTGATCAAATCCGGGACTCCGAACTACCTTCGGTACATCAAAACATATAAACTCATAATATAACTGTCATCGAAACTTTAAGCGTGCGGACCCTACGGGTTCGAGAACTATGTAGACATGACCGAGACACGTCTCCGGTCAATAACCAATAGCGGAACCTGGATGCTCATATTGGCTCCCACATATTCTACGAAGATCTTTATCGGCCAGACCGCATAACAACATACGTTGTTCCCTTTGTCATCGGTATGTTACTTGCCCGAGATTCGATCGTCGGTATCTCAATACATAGTTCAATCTCGTCGCTGGCAAGTCTCTTTACTCGTTCTGTAATACATCATCCCGCAACTAACTCATTAGTTGCAATGCTTGCAAGGCTTAAGTGATGTGCATTACCGAGTGGGCCCAGAGATACCTCTCCGACAATCAGAGTGACAAATCCTAATCTCGAAATATGCCAACCCAACAAGTACCTTCGGAGACACCTGTAGAGCACCTTTATAATCACCTAGTTACGTTGTGACGTTTGGTAGCACACAAAGTGTTCCTCTGGTAAACGGGAGTTGCATAATCTCATAGTCATAGGAACATGTATAAGTCATGAAGAAAGCAATAGCAGAATACTAAACGATCGTGTGCTAAGCTAACGGAATAGGTCAAGTCAATCACATCATTCTCCTAATGATGTGATCCCGTTAATCAAATGACATCTCATGTCAATGGCTAGGAAACATAACCATCTTTGATCAACGAGCTAGTCAAGAAGAGGCATACTAGTGACACTCTATTTGTCTATGTATTCACACAAGTATTATGTTTCCGGTTAATACAATTCTACATGAATAATAAACATTTATCATGATATAAGTAAATAAATAATAACTTTATTATTGCCTCTAGGGCATATTTCCTTCAGTCTCGCACTTGCACTAGAGTCAATAATCTAGATTACACAGTAATGATTCTAACACCCATGGAGCCTTGGTGCTGATCATGTTTTGCTCGTGGAAGAGGCTTAGTCAACGGGTCTGCAACATTCAGATCCGTATGTATCTTGCAAATTTCTATGTATCCCCCCTGGACTTTATCCCGGATGGAATTGAAGCGTCTCTTGATGTGCTTAGTTCTTTTGTGAAATCTGGATTCCTTCGCCAAGGCAATTGCACCAGTATTGTCACAAAAGATTTTCATTGGACCCGATGCACTAGGTATGACACGTAGATCGGATATGAACTCCTTCATCCAGACTCCTTCATTTGCTGCTTCCGAAGCAGCTATGTATTCCGCTTCACACGTAGATCCCGCCACGACGCTTTGTTTAGAACTGCACCAACTGACAGCTCCACCGTTCAATGTAAACACGTATCCGGTTTGCGATTTAGAATCGTCCGGATCAGTGTCAAAGCTTGCATCACCGTAACCATTTACGATGAGCTCTTTGTCACCTTCATAAACGAGAAACATATCCTTAGTCCTTTTCAGGTATTTCAGGATGTTCTTGACCGCTGTCCAGTGGTCCACTCCTGGATTACTTTGGTACCTCCCTGCTAAACTTATAGCAAGGCACACATCAGGTCTGGTACACAACATTGCATACATGATAGAGCCTATGGCTGAAGCATAGGGAACATCTTCCATCTTCTCTCTATCTTCTGCAGTCGTCGGGCATTGAGTCTTACTCAACTTCACACCTTGTAACACAGGCAAGAACCCTTTCTTTGCTTGATCCATTTTGAACTTCTTCAAAACTTTGTCAAGGTATGTGCTTTGTGAAAGTCCAATTAAGCGGCTTGATCTATCTCTATAGATCTTGATGCCAAATATATAAGCAGCCTCACCAAGGTCTTTCATTGAAAAACTCTTATTCAAGTATCCCTTTATGCTATCCAGAAATTCTATATCATTTCCAATCAGCAATATGTCATCCACATATAATATCAGAAATGCTACAGAGCTCCCACTCACTTTCTTGTAAATACAGGCTTCTCCAAAAGTCTGTATAAAACCAAATGCTTTGATCACACTATCAAAGCGTTTATTCCAACTCCGAGAGGCTTGCACCAGTCCATAAATGGATCGCTGGAGCTTGCACACTTTCTTAGCTCCTTTTGGATCGACAAAACCTTCTGGTTGCATCATATACAACTCTTCTTCCAGAAATCCATTCAGGAATGCAGTTTTTACATCCATTTGCCAAATTTCATAATCATAAAATGCGGCAATTGCTAACATGATTCGGACAGACTTAAGCATCGGTACGGGTGAGAAGGTCTCATTGTAGTTAACCCCTTGAACTTGTTGAAAACCTTTTGCAACAAGTCGAGCTTTATAGACAGTAACATTACCGTCAGCATCAGTCTTCTTCTTGAAGATCCATTTATTCTCAATGGCTTGCCGATCATCGGGCAAGTCAACCAAAGTCCACACTTTGTTCTCATACATGGATCCCATCTCAGATTTCATGGCCACAAGCCATTTTGCGGAATCTGGGCTCACCATCGCTTCTTCATAGTTCGTAGGTTCGTCATGGTCTAGTAACATAACTTCCAGAACAGGATTACCATACCACTATGGTGCGGATCTTACTCTGGTTGACCAACGAGGTTCAGTAACAACTTGATCTGAAGTTTCATGATCATCATCATTAACTTCCTCACTAATTGGTGTAGGTGTCACAGGAACCGGTTTCTGTGATGAACTACTTTCCAATAAGGGAGCAGGTACAGTTACCTCATCAAGTTCTACTTTCCTCCCACTCACTTCTTTCGAGAGAAACTCCTTCTCTAGAAAGATTCCAAATTTAGCAACAAAAGTCTTGCCTTCGGATCTGTGATAGAAGGTGTACCCAACAGTCTCTTTTGGGTATCCTATGAAGACACATTTTTCCAATTTGGGTTCGAGCTTATCAGGTTGAAGCTTTTTCACATAAGCATCGCAGCCCCAAACTTTAAGAAACGACAACTTTGGTTTCTTGCCAAACCACAGTTCATAAGGCGTCGTCTCAACGGATTTCGATGGTGTCCTATTTAACGTGAATGCAGCCGTCTCTAAAGCATAACCCCAAAATGATAGCGGTAAATCAGTGAGAGACATCATAGATCGCACCATATCAAGTAAAGTACGATTACGACGTTCGGACACACATTACGCTGTGGTGTTCCGGGTGGCGTGAGTTGCGAAACTATTCCGCATTGTTTCAAATGAAGACCAAACTCGTAACTCAAATATTCTCCTCCACGATCAGATTGTAGAAACTTTATTTTCTTGTTACGATGATTTTCAACTTCACTCTGAAATTCTTTGAACTTTTCAAATGTTTCAGACTTATGTTTCATTAAGTAGATATACCCATATCTGCTCAAATCATCTGTGAAGGTGAGAAAATAACGATATCCGCCACGAGCCTCAATATTCATCGGACCACATACATCTGTATGTATGATTTCCAACAAATCTGTTGCTCGCTCCATAGTTCCGGAGAACGGCGTTTTAGTCATCTTGCCCATGAGGCACGGTTCGCAAGTACCAAGTGATTCATAATCAAGTGGTTCTAAAAGTCCATCAGTATGGAGTTTCTTCATGCGCTTTACACCGATATGACCTAAACGGCAGTGCCACAAATAAGTTGCACTATCATTATCAACTCTGCATCTTTTGGCTTCAATATTATGAATATGTGTATCACTACTATCGAGATTCAACAAAAATAGACCACTCTTCAAGGGTGCATGACCATAAAAGATATTACTCATATAAACAGAACAACCATTATTCTCCTATTTAAATGAATAACCGTCTCGCATCAAACAAGATCCAGATATAATGTTCATGCTCAACGCTGGCACCAAATAACAATTATTCAGGTCTAAACTAATCCCGAAGGTAGATGTAGAGGTAGCGTGCCGACCGCGATCACATCGATTTTGGAACCATTTCCCACGCGCATCGTCACCTCGTCCTTAGCCAATCTTCGCTTAATCCGTAGTCCCTGTTTTGAGTTGGAAACATTAGCAACAGAACCAGTATCAAATACCCAGGTGCTACTGCGAGCATTAGTAAGGTACACATCAATAACATGTATATCACATATACCTTTGTTCACCTTGCCATCCTTCTTATCCGCCAAATACTTGGGGCAGTTCTGCTTCCAGTGACCAGTCTGCTTGCAGTAGAAGCACTCAGTCTCAGGCTTAGGTCCAGACTTGGGTTTCTTCTCTTGAGCAGCAACTTGCTTGCTGTTCTTCTTGAAGTTCCCCTTCTTCTTCCCTTTGCCCTTTTTCTTGAAACTGGTGGTCTTATTGACCATCAATACTTGATGCTCCTTCTTGATTTCTACCTCCGTAGCCTTTAGCATTGCGAAGAGCTCGGGAATCGTCTTATCCATCCCTTGCATGTTATAGTTCATCACGAAGCTCTTGTAGCTTGGTGGCAGTGATTGAAGAATTCTGTCAATGACGCTATCATCCGGAAGATTAACTCCCAGTTGAATCAAGTGATTGTTATACCCAGACATTTTGAGTATATGCTCACTGATAGAACTATTCTCCTCCATCTTACAGCTGTAGAACTTATTGGAGACTTCATATCTCTCAATCCGGGCATTTGCTTCAAATATTAACTTCAACTCCTGGAACATCTCATATGCTCCATGACGTTCAAAACGTCGTTGAAGACCCGGTTCCAAGCCGTAAAGCATGGCACACTGAACTATCGAGTAGTCATCAGCTTTGCTCTGCCAGACGTTCATAACATCTGGTGTTGCTCCTGCAGCAGGTCTGGCACCTAGCGGTGCTTCCAGGACGTAATTCTTCTATGCAGCAATGAGGATAATCCTCAAGTTACGGACCCAGTCCGTGTAATTGCTACCATCATCTTTCAACTTTGCTTTCTCAAGGAACGCATTAAAATTCAACGGAACAACAGCACGGGCCATCTATCTACAATCAACATAGACAAGCAAAATACTATCAGGTACTAAGTTCATGATAAATTTAAGTTCAATTAATCATATTACTTAAGAACTCCCACTTAGATAGACATCCCTCTAATCTTCTAAGTGATCACGTGATCCAAATCAACTAAACCTTGTCCGATCATCACGTGAGATGGAGTAGTTTCAATGGTGAACATCACTATGTTGATCATATCTACTATATGATTCACGCTCGACCTTTTGGTCTCCGTGTTCCGAGGCCATATCTGTTATATGCTAGGCTCGTCAAGTTTAGCCTGAGTATTCTGCGTGTGCAACTCTTTTGCACCTGTTGTATTTGAACGTAGAGCCTATCACACCCGATCATCACGTGGTGTCTCAGCACGAAGAACTTTCGCAACGGTGCATACTCAGGGAGAACACTTATACTTTGATAATTTAGTGAGGGATCATCTTATAATGCTACCGTCAATCAAAGCAAGATAAGATGCATAAAAGATAAACATCACATGCAACCAATATAAGTGATATTATATGGCCATCATCATCTTGTGCTTGTGATCTCCATCTCCGAAGCACCGTCATGACCACCATCGTCACCGGCGCGACACCTTGATCTCCATCGTAGCATCGTTGTCGTCTCGCCAATCTTATGCTTCTACGACTATCGCTACCGCTTAGTGATAAAGTAAAGCATTACAGGGCGATTGCATTGCATACAATAAAGCGACAACCATATGGCTCCTGCCAGTTGCCGATAACTCGGTTACCAAACATGATCATCTCATACAATAAAATTTAGCATCATGCCTTGACCATATCACATCACAACATGCCCTACAAAAACAAGTTAGACGTCCTCTACTTTGTTGTTGCAAATTTTACGTGGCTGCTACGGGCTTAGCAAGAACTGTTCTTACCTACGCATCAAAACCACAATGATAGTTTGTCAAGTTGGTGCTGTTTTAACCTTCGCAAGGACCGTGCGTAGCCACACTCGGTTCAACTAAAGTTGGAGAAACTGACACCCGCCAGCCACCTGTGTGCAAAGCACGTCGGTAGAACCAGTCTCGCGTAAGCGTACGCGTAATGTCGGTCCGGGCCACTTCATCCAACAATACTGCCGAACCAAAGTATGACATGCTGGTAAGCAGTATGACTTATATCGCCCACAACTCACTTGTGTTCTACTTGTGCATATGACATCTACGCATAAAACCTGGCTCGGATGCCACTGTTTGGGAACGTAGTAATTTCAAAAAAATTCCTACGCACACGCAAGATCATGGTGATGCATAGCAACGAGAGGGGAGTGTGTTGTCCACGTACCCTCGTAGACCGAAAGCGGAAGCGTTAGCGCAACGCGGTTGATGTAGTCGTACGTCTTCACGATCCGACCGATCAAGTACCGAACGCACGACACCTCTGAGTTCAGCACACGTTCAGCCCGATGACGTCCCTCGAACTCCGATCCAGCCGAGTGTTGAGGGAGAGTTTCATCAACACGACGGCGTGGTGACGATGATGATGTTCTACCGACGCAGGGCTTCGCCTAAGCACCGCTACAGTATTATTGAGGTGGACTATGGTGGAGGGGGGCACCGCACATGGCTAAAAGATCAATGATCAATTGTTGTGTCTATGGGGTGCCCCCTTTCCCCCGTATATAAAGGAGCAAGGGGGAGAGGCGACCGGCCAGGAGAGGGGCGCGCCAGGAGGAGTCCTACTCCCACCGGGAGTAGGACTCCCTCCCTTCCTTGTTGGATTAGGAGAAGGGGGAAAGAGGAGGAGGAGAAGAAGGAAAGGGGGGCGCCGCCCCCCCTCCTTGTCCAATTCGGACTAGAGGGGCAGGGGGCGCGCAGCCTGCCCTGGCCGCCCCTCCTCTTCTCCACTAAGGCCCGTGTAGGCCCATTAATCCGCCGGGGGGTTCCGGTAACCCCCCGGTACTCCGGTATATATCCGATAACCCCCGGAACCATTCCGGTGTCCGAATATAGTCGTCCAATATATCAATCTTCATGTCTCGACCATTTCGAGACTCCTCGTCATGTCCGTGATCACATCCGGGTCTCCGAACTACCTTCGGTACATCAAAACATATAAACTCATAATATAACTGTCATCGAAACTTTAAGCGTGCGGACCCTACGGGTTCGAGAAATATGTAGACATGACCGAGACACGTCTCTGGTCAATAACCAATAGCGGAACCTGGATGCTCATATTGGCTCCCACATATTCTACGAAGATCTTTATCGGCCAGACCGCATAACAACATACGTTGTTCCCTTTGTCATCGGTATGTTACTTGCCCGAGATTCGATCGTCGGTATCTCAATACATAGTTCAATCTTGTTGCTGGCAAGTCTCTTTACTCGTTCTGTAATACATCATCCCGCAACTAACTCATTAGTTGCAATGCTTGCAAGGCTTAAGTGATGTGCATTACCGAGTGGGCCCAGAGATACCTCTCCGACAATCGGAGTGACAAATCCTAATCTCGAAATATGCCAACCCAACAAGTACCTTCGGAGACACCTGTAGAGCACCTTTATAATCACCTAGTTACGTTGTGACGTTTGGTAGCACACAAAGTGTTCCTCCGGTAAACGGGAGTTGCATAATCTCATAGTCATAGGAACATGTATAAGTCATGAAGAAAGCAATAGCAGAATACTAAACGATCGTGTGCTAAGCTCACGGAATGGGTCAAGTCAATCACATCATTCTCCTAATGATGTGATCCCGTTAATCAAATGACATCTCATGTCAATGGCTAGGAAACATAACCATATTTGATCAACGAGCTAGTTAAGAAGAGGCATACTAGTGACACTCTGTTTGTCTATGTATTCACACAAGTATTATGTTTCCGGTTAATACAATTCTAGCATGAATAATAAACATATATCATGATATAAGGAAATAAATAATAACTTTATTATTGCCTCTAGGGCATATTTCTTTTACCTTCCTCAACCTCTTAAACTTTGTGGCAATAACTTTAGCATTGTCCTTCTCATTCACTTCTTGTGACCAAATGTTCTTGACTGCATCCCTAAATTGGTGGTGCTCTAACCAGAAATCTTCAAATCTGAAAACATTAGATTTAGGGATAGGAGAGCCAATACTGATCTTGATTGGGACATGATTTGAAGTGGTTTTAGCAAGTGGGTAAGCAAAGGTGGCTGGGTATTTGAGTGTCCAGGCTTCTGAAGTGAAGCACCAATCAAGTTTTTCAAGTAATGGAGCATGTTGCATATTACTCCGTGTAAACTTTCTGCCTTTGAGGGGAACTTCAATTAGAGCTTGTTTACTGATAGCTTCATTGAAAGAGAGCATATCATTGATGTTACCTCCATCTCTGCTTCTATTGTGTGGATATCTCACATAATTAAGATCTCACACAATAATCCAGTCAGCATCATCTTGCATAGGAAAGTTCTGAAACCAGTTTAAGAATACATCCCTCTCATTTTGTTGACATGGTCCATAAACATTGGTGAGGATCCATGTCTCCCAATTATGTTTAGAAGTAAACTGGATAGATATAGAGAAGTCATTGTTGGAAATATGCCCTAGAGGCAATAATAAATTGGTTATTAATATATTTCCTTATTCATGATAAAGGTTTATTATTCATGCTAGAATTGTATCGACCGGAAACTTAAATACATGTGTGAATACATAAGCAAATACTAAGTCCCTAGTAAGCCTCTACTAGACTAGTTTGTTGATCTAAAGATGGTTAAGGTTTTCTGACCATAGACATGTGTTGTCACTTGATAATGGGATCACATCATTAGGAGAATGATGTGATGGACAAGACCCATTCGTTAGCTTAGCATATGATCGTTCAAGTTTATTGCTACTGCCAAATACATATTCCTTTGACCATGAGATCATGCAACTCCCGGATACCGGAGGCATACCTTGTGTGCTATCAAACGTTAGAACGTAACTGGGTGATCATAAAGGTGCTCTACAGGTAACTCCGAAGGTGTCTATTGAGTTGGCATGAATCAAGATTGGGATTTGTCACTCCGAATGACGGAGAGCTATCTCCGGGCCCTCTCGGTAATACAGCATCACAAGAATCTTGCAAGCAAAGTGACTAAGGAGTTAGTTATAGGATGATGTATTACAGAACGAGTAAAGAGACTTGCCGGTAATGAGATTGAACTAGGTATGGAGATACCGACGATCTAATCTCGGGCAAGTAACATACCGACCGACAAGGGGAACTATGTATGTTGTCATAAAGGTTCGACTGGTAAAGATCTTCGTAGAATATGTAGGAACCAATATGGGCATCCAGGTCCCGCTATTGGTTATTGACCGGAGAAACGTCTCGGTCATGTCTACATCATTCTCGAACTCGTAGGGACCGCACGCTTAACGTTTGTTGACGATGTAGTATTATACGAGTTATGTATGTTAGTGACCGAATGTTGTTCGGAGTCCCCGATGAGATCATGGATATGACAAGGAGCTCCGGAAGGGTCCGGAGGTAAAGATTGATATATATGATGATATGGTTGAGCCAAGGGGTAAAGCCCATGAGGCTTTAGGTCGGTGCACAAAAAAGTTGTATGGAAGGCAGGGGCTAGACGCCAGGGTTCATGGCGTCTACCCCTGGGGTAAACGCCGGAGTCCGTGGCGTCCACATAAATGCCAGGAACCGTGGCGTTTAGCCCTAGAGTCCGAGAAGGACTCTTCCTTGCATTCCAAACCGACTTTCGGGAGGCCTCCTCTCCAAGTTGCGACCCCAGGGCTCAACATATAAATAGAGGAGCAGGGTTAGCCCCTAGAACACAAGTTTTGAGCCTCCTCTAGTTGGTCCTAGTTGACTAATTAGAGCTAGCCCTAGCTACGTCTAATCCTCATAATTAGAAGCCCAGTGTGGTTCTAATCTCCTCCCTCTAGTTCACCACCACTGTCACCACGCCGTCGTGCTGCCGGAACTCATCTACTACTTCGCCTCTCTTGCTGGATCGAGAAGGCGAGGACGTCATCGAGTTGAACATCTGCTGAATGCGGAGGTGTCGTGCGTTCGGTGCTTGATCGGAACGGATCGTGAAGGTGTACGGCTACATCAACTGCATTGATAAACGCTTCCGCTTAGCGATGTACAAGAGTATGTAGATGCTCTCCCCCTCTCATAGCTATGCATCTCCTTGGATAGATCTTGCGTGTGTGTAGAAGTTTTTTATTTTCCATGCAACGTTCCCCAACAGTGGCATCAGGAGCCAGGTCTATGCGTAGATGATATGTTCGAGTAGAACACAAAGGAGTTGTGGGTGGTGATGTTCATATTGCTTCCCACCAATCTCTTATTTTGATTCGGCGGTATTGTCGGATGAAGCGGCTCGGACCAACCTTACATGCCCACGTACATGAGACATGTCAACATGCAACTTGTTTTGCATAAAGGAGGCTGGCGGGTGTATGTTTCTTCCACTTTAGTTGAATCTAATTTGACAACGGTGGTCCTTGCAGAAGGTTAAATATCCACTTGATAATCACTATTGTGGTTTTTCGTAGGTAAGAACGGTTCTTGCTAGTTGCCCGTAGCAGCCACGTAAAACTTGCAACAACAAAGTAGAGGACGTCTAACTTGTTTTTGCAGGGTATGTTCTGATGTTATATGGCTAAGACATGATATGATATATGTTGATGTATGAGACGATCATGTTTTGTAGTAAGATCATGACTTGCATGTCATTGAGTACGACAACCGACAGGAGCCTTAGGGTTGTCTTTAATTTTTGTATGACCTACGTGTCAATCACTAAGCACCATGTAATTTCTTTACTTTATCTCTATTCGTTAGCAATAGTTGGCGAGACGACCCCAACGCAACGATGGAGATCAAGGTGCGCGCCGGTGACAATGGAGATCATGTCGTTGCTGTGGAGATGGAGATAAAAAGCGTAAGATGATGATGGCCATATCATGTCACATATTTTGATTGCATGTGATGTTTATCCTTTATGCATATTATTTTGCTTAGAACGACGGTAGCATTATAAGATGATCCCTTCACTTAATTTCAAGATAAAAGTGTTCTCCTAAGTATGCACCGTTGCTAAAGTTTGTCGTTTCGAAGCACCTCATGATGATCGGGTGTGATAAATTCTATGTTCACATACAACGGGTGTAAGCCAGTTTTGCACATGCAGAATACTTGGGTTAAACTTGACGAGCCTAGTATGTACAGACATGGTCTCGGAACACTACTAGAGACCGAAAGCTCGAACATTAGTCATATACTAGATATGATCAACATGGAGATGTTCACCATTGAAGACTACCCCATCTCACGTCATCATCGGACATGGGTTAGTTGATTTGGATCATGTATCACTTAGACAACTTGAGGGATGTTGATTTAAGTGGGAGTTCATTAGTAATTTGATTATTTGAACTAAAATGTATCATCAACTTAGTTCTAGTAGTCTTTACAAATCTATGTTGTAGATCAATGGCCCGTGCTACCATTCCCTTGAATTTTAATGCGTTCCTTGAGAAAGCTAAGTTGAAAGATGATGGTAGCAACTACATGGACTAGGTCAGTACCTTGAGGATTATCCTCATTGATGCACATAAGAATTATGTCCTTGATGCACTGCTAGGTGACATACCTGCTGCAGGAGCTTATGCAGATGTTATGAATGTCTGGTAGGCCAGATCTGATGACAACTCGATAGTTCACTGTGCCATGCTTTACGACTTAGAACCGGGACTTCAAAAGCGTTTTGAACGCCACGGAGCATATCCGATTTTTCAAGAGCTGAAGTTGATATTTCGAGCTAATGCCCGGGTTGAGAGATATGAAGTCTACAACAAGTTCTTTAGCTGTAAGATGGAGGAGAATAGTTCTATCAGTGAACACATACTCAAAATGTCTGGGTATCATAACCACTTGACTCAGCTGGGAATTGGTCTTCCAGTTGAGAGTGTTATTGACAGAGTTCTTCAATCACTGCCACCAAGCTACAAAGACTTCGTGATGAACTATAGTATGCAAGGGATGACGAAAACGATTCCCGAGCTCTTCACAATACTAAAATCAGCGGAGGTGGAAATCAAGAAAGAGCATCAAGTGTTGATGGTTAACAAGACCACCAGTTTTAAGAAAAAGGGCAAGGGAAAGAAAGGGAACTTCAACAAGAATAGCAAGCAAGTTGCCGCTCCCATGAAGAAAACCAAAGCTGGACCCAAGCCTAAAACTGAGTGCTTCTACTGCAAAGGAAATGGTCAATGGAAGGAGAACTGCCCCAAGTATTTGGCAGATAAGAAGGATGTAAAAGTGAACAAAGGTATATTTGATATACATGTTATTGATGTGTTCCTTACCAATGCTCATAGTAGCACCTGGGTATTTGATACTGGTTCGGTTGCTCATATTTGTAACTCGAAATAGGATCTGCGGAATAAAAGAAGATTGGCTAAGGACGAGGTAATGATGCGTGTCGGAAATGGTTCCAAGGTTGATGTGATCGCTGTCGGCACGCTACCTCTACATCTACCTTCGGGACTAGTTTTAGACCTCAATAATTGTTATTTGGTGCCAGTGTTGAGTATGACCATTATATCTGGATCATGTTTATTGCGAGACGGTTACTGATTTAAGTCAGAGAATAATGGTTGTTCTATTTATATGAGTGACATCTTTTATGGTCATGCACCCTTAGTGAATGGTTTATTCTTCTTGAATCTCGATTGTAGTGATACACATATTCACAATATTAATGCCAAAAGATGCATAGTTGATAATGATAGTGCAACATACTTGGGGCACTGCCGTTTAGGTCATATTAGTGTAAAGCGCATGAAGAAACTCCATGCGGATGGACTTTTGGAATCACTTGATTATGAATCATTTGATACTTGTGAATCATGCCTCATGGGTAAGATGACTAAAACTCTGCTCTCCGGAACAATGGAGCGAGCTAATGACTTATTGGAAATAATACATACCGATGTATGCGGTCCAATGATTGTTGAGGCACGCGGCGGATATCGTTATTTTCTAGGGATTTTTATTTCTGTGCCCCTGGTTCCTTAGCTCTACTCATTCATCCCCACTCTGTTAACTTTTGCTCACTTTTCCCCACTCCCTTGCCCGAAACCCTCATAACTGGTTATAACGGACGTCGCCGTCGGGTCAATGCCTTTGACCGTTAGCTGACGAGTGGGGCCACGTATACGTGGGCGCATGCAAGACCGCGGTCGTGGGGTAGCACATGTCCATGGACATGCCCAAAACGTCCCATCATATAATGAGGGCAACCACCTCCATCGCCCCTACCATTTTCCCCAAATCCCCTCGCTGTCCCATCATATTTGTCTGTCCTTAAATTTGCATGTGGTATATTTGTCTGTCCTGAATCTATGGTTAGTTAGAGCAACTCCAACGGACCGACCCAAACGGACGGCGATTTCGTCCACTTTTTGTCCGTTTGGGTCGGCTAAGCGGACACGGATGTCCGCTTCCGCGTTTGGGTCGGCTCATGCGCCCAACGCTGGCCCGGCCCATTTTGACAGCGCCGACAAAAAAAACTGTGCACGCATATTTAAAATAAAAACAACTTAATTAAACATTAAAGCCGGCTAGGAAGGCCGGCGAGAGTCCACGCGTCCACATTAGCATTAAAAGAAATTAAAAACAACCTAACTATGAGGCGGCGCGCTGCCCAGCACGCCCTAGGCGTCGTTGTCGTCGTCCTCGGGGTGGGTGAGGTCGATGAGCGTCGGCGCAGGGCCGGCCCAGGGGAACGCCGTGTTCCAGGCGGTGGCGATGTAGGCCGCGGGCAGCTCTTCCGGCAGGGGCAGTGCCGGCGCGGGGGGTTGTGCGGCCGCTTGTGCAGCCGCGGCTTGGCGCGCCTCCTCCTCGAGGTCGCGCTCGAGCATCTCCTCGTACTCGCCGTGACGACGCTCCTCGGCGAGCCGTCGCTGGCGCCACATCTCGAGGTACCCCGCCTCCAACTCCGGGGTCGCCCCCATCCAAACCGGTGGCGCGGACACCCACTCGCGCACCACTCCCGTCCAGGAGAAGCGTGCGATGGGCTCTGGCTCCGGCTCGGGCTCCGGTGGCAGCTCCGGGTCAGCCTTGACGAGCCGTCAAGGAGGGGACAGCGGGGCCACCGGTGGCACAACGCAATCGCCGGCCGTGGAGAGGGCGAGGGCCTGCGCCATGGCCACCTCGTAGCGAGCCTCCTCTTCCTCCACCGCCTCCACCCTGCGCCGCTCTTCCTCCTCGCTCTCGCGGTAGACCGTCGCAAGGGCTGCCTGGTCTTCCTCCTAGATGACGAGCGGGGGCGGCGGCACGCTGCGGTCGACCTCCTCCACGCCGCGTCGCCTCGCCTCCTCGTGCTCGAAGGCGAACCACCTCGCCTCGTTAGGCGAGTCGGTGGCGTAGGTGGCGTCGCGGCGCTGCTTCGGCGTCAGCATTGCCCGCCGGCGCGCCCTAGTCGACCGCGGCACCACCAGCACTGGGATCCTCTCTGGATCCATATGCCAGTTGTCGGTGTGGAACAACACCTATGGGATCACAAGAATCCCTACTACGGTTGCCGGGGCGCAGGGTTGCAAGAAGAGTAGGATCAGTAGTCAGCACAAGGATCGTTTACCCAGGTTCGGGCCGCGAGGATGCGTAAAACCCTAGTCCTGCTTTGGTGGATGTATTGAGTGTCCTTGAGCTCTTGAACTAGCTACCGTAGCTGAATGGTTCCAAAGAGACGAATCGTTCTCAAGTACGGCATGGGCCTCCTTTTATAGTCGAAAGGGGCTGCCACAGTGGCATACAGGAGGTGGAAAGGCGTAAAGTGCTACTAGCTTATCGCTCGTATTACAGGACAAGGCGCATTTAACGCGCCTCTGAGGTGTCCCCTTGCTTTATTGGGGACGGGAACGAAGCCCGTCCCGTCCGTCGCCGCTCCTCCTCGCGTCGACACGCGCCCAGGCCAGCGGTGCATGGGGTGCCATGTAGGCAGGCAGGCAGCTGAGGTGGCGCGGTGGTGGGGTCTTCATGAAGATCTGCATGCCGCCATGCAGGAGCCTGCTGAGTTGGCCTGGGAGCTGCATGTCGCCACGCAGGTGTCTGCCCAGCTGGTTGGGCTGGCAGCTGCATGCGAACGGCGGTGGAGACTTGGCTGGTGCGGACCCGGAGGTGGCCCCGCTGGCGCCCTTGGCGGGGGCCTTGCCGGGTGGCCCGGAAAGGATCTTGCCGTGGCGCACTGTTCTCCCCGGCAAGGATCTTGCCGGGGGTCTTATGGTTCCCCTCGGCAAGGATCTTGCCGAGGATCGCTGCCGTCTAATCCTCATCTGATCTTGAGTATTCCTTGTCTTCACAAAGATCTGCATGCCACCACAAAGGTGCCTCCCGAGCCCTGGCCCAACGTGGTTGATGGTGTTGGAGACCGCGGGCTCAAGGGCGGCTCACTCTGTTGGTGTTTGGGCGTGCTGCCCCGGCAAGGGTCTTGCCGGGGCTGCTGAGGCCGTCCCCGGCAAGGGTCTTGCCGGGGGAAACTGCTCCACCCCTCTGCTTCTTTGCGTTCTTGGCCTTGGCGTTGTCTTGATTGTCTTGGGCTTCGGTTTTACCTCGGTTCACCTCCCTTGTTCTGCTTGGTGCGGCCGTGGGCGCGGCTCCGACTGTCCGTGCACAGGTAAAGGGGTACAAAGGTGCGCCCCTTCTTTTGTACACCGACAGGAGCCCCCGGGCCTAGGCTACACATAAGCGCGACACGTTGTTGGGCCAGGCCCAGAACGGTGCGCGGGCAGGCGGGGCGGTTTTTACCACGGTAAAACTTTTCGCGCGCTGTGCTTCCCATGACCTGGGTGCGACATGGTGGGGTGCGCGTGAAGTGGGCGGCATGCGTGGGGAGGTTCCCGCATGCATGCGCATATCGCAGTAAAGAGGCGGCTCGCGCCTTCCCAGTAAAAGAACGAGGCGTGGAGGCGCGGCTCATTTACTGGATGGACTCGGGTCGCGGTCTTCAAGGCGCCCACGCCCCCATGATCACGGGGCGGGGAACGGTCGCCTCACCCGTCCTTTCGACCCTGCACGCTCGCCACGCGTCTTTCATGCAGGTGGCGAGCTGTGGGGACGAGAAACCGGGCCGTCGCTGGTTGGAGCAGCAGGTCGGTCCTGATTCCCTGCACCCTCGATGGCTGGATTGGTTGAGCGGGGCGGCTGGGTCTCGACCCCACCCCTTCATAAAGAGGGGGAGAGGAGGAGCGCCACCCCACATTCTTCAGTATCCATCCTTCTTCACCTTTGCTTCTTTCTTCCATCTGCCATGGGGAGAGGAGGTTCTGGGCCTTCGACGGTGGCAGCGAGGGTCGCTGCTCGTCAGCGCGCCCCTCCTCCTCCTGAGCCCGTGGTGGCGGAGCCGGCCGCGAGGGGAAGGGGGAGGGGGCGAGGCCGTGGCAGAGGTTGTGGCAGAGGTCGTGGTGCCCGGGGAGGAGGAGGACGGGGCAGCGCGCCGGCCTCGTCCCCGTCCATGATGCCTTTCCTGATGGAGGGCGACGTTGGAGACCAGCCTTGCGAGTTCTTCATCAGGCTACACCGGCCTCCGCGTTGCCGTCTTCGCCTTCCCGCTGCGTTTGCTCGGGAGATGGAGCGTGACCCGCCCCAGACCCTCAGATTGCACATGAGGGGTTGTGGGAATGGGGGCACGCGGGTCGACGTCGACTTCCCAGCTCCTTGGGTCATGTACCTCCGCCGCGGATGGAAGACGTTGGCCCGCATCCACAGCCTGACGGCGGGGCTCGTCCTCTACTTCAAATTAATGGAGGACGGCCTGCTCTCCGTCAAGGTCCTCGGAGACCATGGAACTCGCCTGAAGTGCTGCGTGGAGAGCTCCTTCGATGGAGATTCCGATGATGGAAGCTCTTCCTCGAGCGAAAGTGACGAGGAGGACAACGGGGCAGATGATGGGGACGAGTCCGACTAAGCGTCGGGCGCCCTGCGCCTGGGCGGGTGCGGCAGCAGCAGCATCTGCACCTGGCCGCTCCTCCGGCGTAGCTTTGCCGGGGGAGTGGCCAGCTCCTTGAACTTCTCGGGGCCGTCTCCTTGGGCGGCTGGCGTCAGGGGGCTGCGGAAGAGGAAGAGGGCGGGCGACAAGGCCGTCAACTCGGAGTACGCAGACACCGACGCCTTTGTCGCGTGTTCGGCGACCTGCCGCCTCGTCTTCCAGCTCCTTTCCCAGCACCGTCATCATTGGCCCATTCATGGGAGACCACCGAGGTGTTCTTTTGGTGCTTTCTGCTGCTCGTAGTTCACCTAGGTGCCCCTTTTGCTCTTTTCGCCTCCTTGACCTGCCTCCTGAGGAGAGGGACAAGAAAGGGATCACAGGCATCTTACCTCTTTTTTTAGTCTGTAAGCCTTCGGGCCTTGTTAAATTTAAAGCTTTTAACCCCCCTTGTTCATGTTTTTCTTCCATACGAACTGTACCTGTATGGGACGTTTTTAATGAAAAGGGTTGTTTGCCGGGTTCTTCGTGCGTGAGCGAGGCCCATGCCAAGGATGAATCCTTGTTATTTTCATAATAAACGTTATCGCTCGGCAACAGGCCTTGCCGTTTCTCTCCTTCGGCCGACTGTTCTCGCGCTTTTGGCGGAGGCAGGGGCGATGTAGAGTTAGGCTCCTCGTTCATTTCTTCGCCACCGCAACTACTACCAAATTCCGGCCCAGGAAGTAACTCTCGGGCACAAGGAAAAAGGGAGTACGGTGGTTTTAAGACATAAACGAGGCTCCACATGTCCCAGTTCCATACGGAAATGTACAGCAGGGGGATGAAAAACTTATCTGAATCCGCAGCCCCGGCAACCTTGGCTCGCCGTGGTTGGATCCTCACATCTTCAGCCCCCGGTAGGCTTGCCTTGCCGGGGTCGCGGTGTCAGTTCATTCTCCTTTTCCCAAGTGGCTCAGCAGAAGTGACCTGCGGACCAAAGAAAACAGAAAAGACGCACACCCGACCTCTAGGCTAGGATGTTAGTCGCCGCTAAGCACTATCAACCCTAACCGAGGAAGGGACTCAACCTAGCATGCATGCTATAACTTACGGCGCCAGCGCTTCGTTTATTTATGCTCAGAGTCTGCGCCTGGCTTTGTACAGAGGGTTACATGCCTTGCCGACAAAGCTTGTACAAAAGGTGGCTTGCCGGGGGGCCTGACAAGCCACGCCTTATGGGTAAAACTTGCGAAGATGCTCAATGTTCCAGGAATTACTCACTGGGACGGCATCTTGGGTCTCCAGGCGGACTGCGCCGGGCCTGGTGACTCGTATTACCCGGTAAAGGCCTTCCCACTTTGGCGTCAACTTGTTGGTATTCTTGGCTGACTGAGCGCGCCGAAGAACAAGGTCGCCTTCCTCAAAGCTTCGGGCGTGAACCTTGCGGCTATGGTAGTGGCGCAAGGCTTGCTGGTAGCATGCTGCTCTCACAGCCGCCCGAAGACGATCTTCCTCAAGGAGCATTGCGTCATGTTGCCGCAACTGCTCTTGCTCAAGTTCATCATAAGCGAGCACTCGAGGTGACCCGTATATGAGTTCCGTGGGGAGAACTGCCTCTACCCCCATATACTAGGGCAAAGGGTGTCTGACCGGTGGCTCGATTTGGCGTTGTTCTGATCGACCAAAGAACCGCTGGCAATTCATCAATCCAGCGCCTTCCGCTCTTGTGCAGCCTGTCAAAGGTCTTCGTTCTCAGGCCATGAAACACTTCAGCATTCGCCCTCTCCACTTGGCCGTTGCTCCGGGGGTGTGCCACGGAAGCAAAACAGACCTTGCTGCCGAGGTCTTGAATGTATTGCATGAAGGTGTGGCTTGTGAACTGCATGACGTAGTCAGTGATAATTCTGCTTGGCACACCAAAGCGGCAGACCAGTCCCTTGAAGAATTTGACGGCTAACTGTGCTGTCACCTTTCTCACTGCTTCCACTTCCGGCCACTTTGTGAACTTGTCGATTGCAACGTACAAGTACTCAAAGCCCCCGACAGCACGGGGGAAGGGGCCCAGTATATTGAGCCCCCATACCGAGAATGGCCAGGAGAGAGGGATTGTTTGAAGGGCTTGAGCTGGTTGATGAAGCTTCTTTGAATGGAACTGACACGCTTCACATTTGGTTACTAGTGTCGTCGCATTCTGGAGGGCAGTGGGCCAGAAGAAACCTTGCCGGAACGCCTTGCCGGCAAGGGCCATCGACCCTATGTGGGAGCCACATATGCCTCCATGTATCTCCGCCAACAGCTCCAGTCCTTCCTCCCGGGGGATGCACTTAAATTTCACACCGTTCGGCCTCCTCCTGTACAGGACGTCATCGACGAACTGGTACAGGGCGGACCGACGGGCTACTTCCGCTTCTTCCTGCTCCTCAGGAAGCTCCCCTGTTTGGAGGAATCGGATGGTATGCTGTGCCCATGCCGGAGCCTGGGGATCGACGGCAACGACCAAAGGCATCTCTTCCGCCATGGGAGCGGTTGTCTCTACACCCGGGGCTTGACGCCCTGCCGGAGTCAGTTGCTCTTGGGCAGGCTCAGTGTGCACGGCAACATCCTTGTCGGCCGTCCCAGGGGGCTCAGCGGGAAAGTACTTGCCGGGACCTGATTTCCTCCGCTTGTTCTGCCCCATTGATAGTTCGACGGATGGCTGAGTTAACCGGAGCAAAAAGGTACCTGGTTCCACAGGTAGCTTGAATGCGGCACGCTTCGACAGGTAATCAGCGATGCATTCTCCGCTCGGGGAACGTGCTCCGCTTGGATACCGTCAAAGCGCTCCTCCAGCTTCCTCACCTCATCTATGTAGGCCTCCATCAATGGGCTATGGTAATCCTTGTTGACTTGCCTGACGACAAGCTGCGAGTCACCTCTCATGATGAGCTTCTTCACCCCGAGGTCTGCCGCGATCCTGAGACTGGCAAGCAGCCCCTCGTACTCAGCAGTGTTATTTGTGGACATCTCCCTGGGGAAGTGCATCTGGATCACATACTTGAGGTGCTCTCCGGTGGGTGCGACAAGAAGCACACCGGCACCGGCGCCTTGCAGCGAGAAAGCCCCATCAAAGTACATGATCCAGTCGCGGTCTGCTTCCTTGCCGGGGAGAGCGGTCTCCTGGATTTCCTCGTCGGGTGTTGAGGTCCATTCTGCAATGAACTCCGCCAAGACTCTGCTCTGGATTGTCGAGGTACTTTCAAACTTCAACCCAAAACTTGACAACTCCAGGGCCCATTCCACAATCCTTCTGGTCGCATCTGGGTTATGCAGTATCCGTTGTAATGGGAGGCGGGTGACGACAGTGATCTCGTGGGCTTGGAAGTAATGACGCTGCTTCCTCGAGGCCATAAGGAGGCCGAAGAGCAATTTCTACACACCGGAGTACCTCAACCTAGCCCCCTGCAAAAGGGAGCTGACAAAGTAAACCGGGTGCTGCATCATCTTCTTCTTCTGCACCACCCCACTCGACTGCGCGGGCACCGCCTTGGTGGCATCAGACCCTGCCGGGGGCCTTGCCTTGCCAGCACCAGGCCCTGCCGGGGGATCTTTGGCTTGCCAGCCGCTGGGTCTGCCACCGCCACTGCCTCCTCGTCGACCTCCCTCTGTGCCACCAGTGCGGCGCTGGCCACTTGATTTGTCGCCGCTAGATACAGCAGCAACGGCTCTTGTGGCTTAGACGCAACCAGTATTGGCATGGAGGAAAGGTATTTCTTCAGATCCTGCAACGCTGCCTCGGCTTCTGGGGTCCACTCCATTGGGCCTGCCTTCTTCAAGATTTTGAAGAAGGGAAGGGACGCTCGGTGGACTTGGAGATGAATCGGCTCATGGCGGCGACGCAGCCGGTGAGCCGACGCACATCTTTGATCCGCTTGGGCACCTCAATCTGCTCAATAGCCTTGATTTTGTCCGGATTTGCTTCGATCCCCGCTGCGACACAAAGAATCCGAGAAGCTTGCCGGACGGAACGCCGAAGACACACTTCTCAGGGTTCAGCTTAAGGTTGATCTTGCGCAGGTTGGCAAATGTCTCTTCCAGATCTTGCACAAGAGTTGGCCCGTCCTTGGTTTTGACCACTATGTCATCCATGTATGCCTCCATATTTCTATGGAGCGGGGGTTCAAAACCAGTTTGGACCGCTTTTGCAAATGTCGAGCCAGCACTCTTCAACCCGAAAGGCATCCGTAATAAGCAATACGCACCACATGGGGTGATGAATGCTATCTTCTCTTCATGTTCTCTTGTCATGAAGATTTGATGGTAGCCCGAGTAGGCGTCGAGGAATGACAATAGATCACACCCGGCCGTGGAGTCAACAATCTGGTCGATGCGTGGCAACGGGAAGGGGTCCTTAGGACAAGCCTTATTGAT
The DNA here is from genome assembly GCF_018294505.1 of Triticum aestivum. Lineage (NCBI taxonomy): Eukaryota > Viridiplantae > Streptophyta > Magnoliopsida > Poales > Poaceae > Triticum > Triticum aestivum. The sequence continues at coordinate 108,526,749 of NC_057802.1, forward strand.
ATCTGTGTAGTCAATACACAACCTCCACTTCCCATTTGCCTTGCGCACCACTACCGGATTGGCCAACCACGTTGGGTGGAGCATTCTAGTGCCACACGCCTTCTTATTTGCTATCGAGGGTGGAGCCTATAGTGCAGGCCCCTCTCGTGCCATCCTCCCTGACGGACACCTTCTTGGTCTGCGGCGGCTCGGCTCTGGATTTCTTGCTCTTGCCGGTAGAGCTCTCTGGAACGTCCTCGACGGCAGCGCAACACTCCGAGGAGGTGTGCTTGCCGGAGTGGGTGCGAAAGGTCTTGCCGGACTTCTTCTTCTCTCCCGGGCCTTTAGCGGCAGGAGCAAGTGCCTTGATGGCAGCTGCTGCAACTGCTTCCCGGTAGAGTTGGCCGGCGCAAATCAGCGCGTCTTTCTTGTCAGAGGGGACGGAAATGATGGTCAAGAGCCCGGGCATCTTTAGCATGTTGTAGGCGTAGTGTGATGCCGCCATGAACTTGGCTAGTGCCGGGCGGCCGAGGATCCCGTTGTAGGGCAAGGGGATCTCGGCCACGTCGAAAACGATCCTCTCCGTCCTGTAGTTCAACTCTCCTCCAAACGTGACGGGCAATGTGACCTTCCCCTTCGGCTGGCTCCTCCCCGGATTGACCCCTTGAAACATGCCCATTTCCTCGAGGTCTCCATCAGGAATTTGCAGCCTCTTGATCACGACGGGCGAGATCAAGTTCAGGCCGGCCCCGCCGTCAACCAACATCTTGTTCACCTTGAGGTTGCGTATCGTTGGTGAGACCAACAATGGCAAACACCCGACCGCGGTTGTGCGGTCAGGGTGGTCCTCGGCGTCAAAGATGAGGGGTGTGCTCGACCACTTCAGCGGCTTCTGAGCGTCGAACGACGGCTCCGCTGCCGTAATCTCACGCGCCCACTGCTTGAGCTAGCAGTGGGAAGTATGCAGCAAGGAGCCACCATCGACGCACATGTTCTCCGTAGCCTTCAGGAACTCTTGCTCACCGGACTCGTCGTCCTCGTCGTGATCATCGTCTTCTTTTTTCTTGTCACGGCCCCGGGCGGGCCTCTCTTGCTGGTTGTCCTTGCCGGGGTGGCTTCCTTGGCCGCCACGCTTCTTGCCGGATCCCTCGGCACCGTCCTGACCTTTCTCCTTGTCCCGCCTTTCATACTCGGCCTTTTGCTTTTCAGCAAGCAGCTCGACTTGCCGGCAGTTCTAGAGGTCGTGGCCCTTGGTGCGGTGGATCTTGCAGTACTGCTTGCCAGAGCCCCCTGGATTGTCGGCAGCTGCTAAGGCCCGGCAAGCGGCGCACCCGGCAATCTCCTTGCCGGGGCCGTCTGCCTTGACCTTCTTGGCAGCGCCGGTGTCGTCAGATCCCTCAACGGCAAGCACGGCCTTGCCCTTGCGTTTCCTGTTGCGACGCCGTCCCTTCTTCGTCGGGGTGGTGGCGTCTTCGTCGGTAGAGTCGGTTTCTGCGCCGGCGTCTTCGCTGGGGTACTTCCTTCCCTCTTCAGCCCGGGCGCATCTATCAGCCAGAACGTAGAGTTCGGCCACATCCTTAACCTTGGTCATCGCTAGCTCTTCGCGCATCTTGCGGTTGCGCATGTTCTGATGGAACGCGCTGATCACAACGGCGGGATGAACGTCGGGGATGTTGTATTGCACCCGGCTGAATCTCTGGATGTACTTGCACAGGGTTTCCCCTTCCTTCTGGGGAATGATATGCAGATCACTGGCCTGGCCATGAGCTTGGTGGCCTCCTGTGAAGGCGCCAACGAACTCATGGCACAGATCCGACCAAGAAGAAATGGAATCCACCGGCAAGTGCATCAACCAAGACATAACGTTGGGCTTCAGTGCCAGCGGGAAATAATTGGCAAGCACCTTGTTGTCACGAGCTCCGGCAGCCTGCATCGCGATGGTGTAGATGCTGAGGAACTCGGACGGATGGGTCTTGCCAGTGTACTTCTCGCCGACGTCAGGCTTGAACGTGCGGTGGGATGGCCACTGGAACTGCCGCAGCTCACGGGTAAAAGCCGGGCAGCCCACCTCGTAAGGTAGGCCGCCGGAGCCCCCCGGTGCCGGGTGGTCCATAGCGGGTCCCGCCCGCTTGTCCGACTGGTGGCGTGTATCACGCCGGCGCTCAATAGTGGTTCGAGCATCTTCGTGAGCTCGTTTTCGAAGAACTTGGCGCTGGTCGCGGTGGGTCCGTGGGTCAGACGACGCTACAGAGATGTTATCACAAGCGTCGTCATGACAGGCAAACGCCCGCGGTAGCTAGCGAGGAGGAGGAGGAGAGTGCACCGTGGCCGCAGTTCCCCTGGTCCTCCCAGCGTCAGCACGTGGTGGCTCGGTGGAGCGCCGACCTGAGGGTCCTGGCCGCAGATCGTCTTTGTTGGCGATGGCGACAAGGCTCCGGATGGTGGCCCTCCATTCGTCGAGCTTCTTCGCAGCAGGAGGGAAGTCGAGGAGCAGCTGCGCGCGTGCCAAAGCTTCTGCTGGTGTGGGTGGCGGCGATAGCTGCGTGGACCGTGGCGCGCTTCGACTTATAACCAAGTTAGAAGGAGCTCCGTCATGACCCAGCGGCTCCACGCCATTTTTGCCAGCACTTCGGCGGGCATGCTGAACTCCGTCATCCCGCGAATGATGCACAGGGCTCTTCCCACGGCGGTGTCCAGGGTCACCGGCGTGGTGACGCTGCTCGTTGTGCAAACCATGGAAAGAGAGCGCAGTGGTCACCTGTGTGGGCGTCTTGGAGGTTGCTGCGCCGCCCGTGGGTGGCACAACGACACTCCTGGAGGGCCCCGCGCCACCTGTGGGGGGTCCAGCCCCATCTTTAGACTTGGTGGTGTGCGGCCCGTCGCCTGGCGTGCGAACGGCGCCGCTCTCCAGGCTCTGACTGCCAGGGCGATGTTGGTGCTCGCGAACCGCGGCTCGGGTTCTGTCCGCGACTAGGCCGCTGCTCGCCCGCGCTGGCACGGGCCGTTCGGCCCCCAACGAGCCGATCGCGATGGCCGTCTTCTTCTTGGGAGGCATGGCAATGAAGAAGCGCTAGGCTAACTGCTAGACCAGATTCTCACAATTGCGCCCCCTACCCAGCGCGCCAAAGGTGTCGGTGTGGAACGACACCTACGGGATCACAAGAATCCCTACTACGGTTGCCGGGGCGCAGGGTTGCAAGAAGAGCAGGATCAGTAGTCAGCACAAGGATCGTTTACCCAGGTTCGGGCCGCGAGGATGCGTAAAACCCTAGTCCTGCTTTGGTGGATGTATTGAGTGTTCTTGAGCTCTTGAACTAGCTACCGTAGCTCAATGGTTCCAAAGAGCCGAATCCTTCTCCAGTACGCCATGGGCCTCCTTTTATAGTCGAAAGGAGCTGCCACAGTGGCATACAGGAGGTGGAAAGGCGTATAGTGCTATGAGCTTATCGCTCGTATTACAGGACAAGGCGCATTTAATGCGCCGCAGAGGTGTCCCCTTGCTTTATTGGGGACGGGAACGAAGCCCGTCCCGTCTGTCGCCGCTCCTCCTCGCTTCGACACGCGCCCAGGCCAGCGGTGCATGAGGTGCCATGTAGGCAGGCAGGCAGCTAAGGTGGCGCGGTGGTGGGGTCTTCATGAAGATCTGCATGCCGCCACACAGGCACCTGCTGAGTTGGCCTGGGAGTTGCATGTCGCCACACAGGTGTCTGCCCAGCTGGTTGGGCTGGCAGCTGCATGCGAATGGCGGTGGAGACTTGGCTGGTGTGGACCTAGAGGTGGCCCCGCTGGCGCCCTTGGTGGGGGCCTTGCCGGGTGGCCTGGCAAGGATCTTGCCGTGGCGCGCTGTTGTCCCCGACAAGGATCTTGCCGCGGGTCTTGTGGTTCCCCTCGGCAAGGATCTTGCCGAGGATCGCTGCCGTCTAATCCTCATCTGATCTTGAGTATTCCTTGTCTTCACAAAGATCTGCATGCCACCACAGAGGTGCCTCCTGAGCCCTGGCCCAACGTGGTTGTTGGTGTTGGAGACCGCGGGCTCAAGGGCAGCTCGCTCTGTTGGTGTTTGGGCGTGCTGCCCCGACAAGGGTCCTGCCGGGGCTGCTGAGGCCGCCCCGGCAAGGGTCTTGCCGCGGGAAACTGCTCCGCCCCTCTGCTTCTTTGCGTTCGTGGCCTTGGCGTTGTCTTGATTGTCTTGGGCTTCGGTTTTACCTCGGTTCACCTCCCTTGTTCTGCTTGGTGCGGCCATGGGCGCGGCTCCGACTGTCCGTGCACAGGTAAAGGGGTACAAAGGTGCGCCCCTTCTTTTGTACACCGACACCGGTCGTGCGGCAAGGTGACGTCGGGGTACGGCAGAGGGACGCGGTGCTGCTAGTGCCACTCCGCTCGGTGCACTGGCACGCTCACTCGCACCCTCTGCCGGCGAGGCGGCGCCGGCGGAGGCGGTACGAACTCAGAGGGGAAAGGGACGGCGGGGGCCATTCCCTTGGACTTGCTGCTGCCGGCGCCAGAGAAGAGCCTATTTTGCTAGGGTTTTTGCTAGGGTTTGTCGGCGACGGGGGAGCGAGCTTTCCTAGATGGGGACAACGAGTTTGGATGAGGACGGCCCCGCCGCACGGTCGGCTTAAAAAAGGGCGACCGCCGTCGCTAACGCGTGGGCCCGTGGTCATAAATTAAGCTGAGCGCGAGTGCGCGGTCGCCAGGTGGGGACGCAGCGGACAGCGAGAAGGCGCGCGTGGCGTCCGTTCAACGTCCGCGCCGACGCATTTGGGGCACAAATTTGGGCCGCAAATGCGTCGGCGCGGACGCGAAGCGGGCGTGATTTGGGTTTGGGTCGGTGCGTTGGGCCACTACTTTTGCCCGCGCCGACCCAAACAGACTATGATCTTAGGTGCTGCAATGATCACACATGTTGTGTAGGAAATCAAATGCATGCTCCAAATGAGATCATGTAAACCTTGGCAAATCTGGACAGTACAAATTCAAGAAAATGCAAAAACAAGTAAAACCTTGGCAAACTATCTATGTTTGTGTAGGAGATCATGTGTGCAAAATTTGAAGTGATTCAGAGGAGGTCAAATAAATTTGAATTTGAGAAAATGTGCTCCAAATGAGCTCCCAGGCTAGGGTAAATGTTTTTTTGAACCTACTCTAAATGAGCCAAATGTTTTTTTATTAACACATATTCACTTTCCATAGTGTATATTCGAAGTCTCACTATTTTTTGAATTAATCTTCATATTTCTACATTTTCTTTTGAAAACATATGCTTTAATATAAAAACTATTAAAAACACGTTTTGAAATATGAAAATGGAAAACTAACTTCAGATCCTTCTTATTCACTTTAAAATAAAGCTTTAGTGATTTTTTTGTGTTTTTAATTTTTCAAAAACAGAAGGTAACACCACCTCCTCTCCTTGAACTCTATGAAATCATGTACATGATAGCTCATATGTGTGAAGGTTTTCTCATGAAAATGACCATAGAGCAAGTTTATGATTTTTGGTTGGTAACATGTCACATAAGACAACATTGTGCGCAGGTTATATTTTTTTTTTTGATTTTTAAAAAATTAATGGTGCTCATTTGACCTCGATCGTGCCAGCTAGGGTTTTTTCATGAAAATGACCATAGACCAAGTTTAGTTTTTTTCCTTGTTGGTTTGTCTTATAAAACGACGAACGGCGAAGGTTTCATATTTTTTCGATTTTTTTAAAATTAGTTATGCTCAGTCAAAGCCTTCGAAACCCCGTTGACCAGCTCAAAACCCCTCTAGCCCGCGCCTAACTCTAGCTCCCAATGTCAGCCGTCCGATCATACCCTCGCGCCAAGCGACAGCCCTCAGATCTGGCCTTCTAGAAGGAACTAGGTGGGCTGGCTGTGTGCAGGCTCCGCGCCGTTGGATCACAAGGACGGCTCCGCATCGTTGGATCATGGGGCGATCTGCGAGAGGCGATCCTATTGGTTGTGCTCGGCTGCTCGCCCACTAGTGACTCCGTGAAAAAAAACGTTGTTATTGGGCCCAAAAGGAAACAAAGCTCTGGGCCGCCGAATTGCGTGGTTTTTTTTTGCATCGTTTGCTCTGTTTTTTGTGAACGTGCTAGCTCTGTATTTTTGCATCGTTCTTTGCATCGTTTGCTCCGTTTTTTGCATCATTCTTTTTGTTTTATACAAATGTAAAATGACCAAATTTATAAGGGCTAAATTTATTTTTATCAGGTAAAATGGCCACAAACTATCAAAAAATGGGTCATTTTGCATTTGTATAATGGCCACAATCCCTCTATCTCTTTTTATCATGCAAAATGACCAAATTTTTAAGGGCCAAATTTATTTTTATCATTCAAAATGGCCACAAGCTCTTCAAAAATTGTCTCTTTTTGCTCATATAATATAGGGTTTGACCACGGATTCCCACGCGTGCAATTAGCTTCTTTTTCTTCTTCTTTTCAAACCACCGTTTCCCACGCGTGTACACTCCCGATACTGCGGTGGGTTTGAAAATGGGCTACTAACTTCACATTTGACCCCGTTATTGCCACGGCTAAATAACACGTAGCACTACGGCTATTTAAGCCACCCTCTGCCTCTGCCATCCCTCATCCATCTGCCCTTCTTGCTCTTCGACCCCTTCTCCGTCTTCTTCACATCCCTCAGCCATGCAGTACACCGGACCAACCTACCGCTTCCCACCCACCGTGCCGGAGAGGCTCTATCCTACCGGCGTGTACGTTGATCGCACACTACGTGTGTGGGCGATATCAAGGCTGAGGACCGCAAGGAACTTCACTGAGTTCTTCCTCGCGTCCGGCTACCACCACCTCCCGAGGGGATCTCCAACAATGTTCCGCGTCGAGGAGGTCATCCAAAACCGGGTGGTGGTTGCTCTCCTTGCCCACTTCACCAACACATTCGATGCCTTCTACCTCCTCGGCTAGGTGTTTTGGTGTGGCTCTGAGTTCATCGCTTTCACCACCCACAACAGGTTCACGGAGTACAACAACATCTTCCCCACCATGACGCGCATGCACACTCTTCCGTACCCCATCGACAACGCCCCGGAGGAGCAGTGAAAAGGGCGCCCAGAGGAGGAGCGAGGTGGAGAAGGCGGTGGCTAGGGTTCTCAACCCTCTATCTTTTTTTAGTCAATGTTATGTTAAGTTGTAATTGAACTATGTTGAGTTGCTATGGGCTTGTTGGCCCTTTTCTTAAATTCTATTATTAAGTTTTCTAACTATTCTATTACTAAGTTCTTCCTAGTTTGAGCTATGTGATCGTGCTATGGGCTTGTTGGACCTATCTACATATTGGGACTGCATATTTGTTGATTATTTTCTTAGAGAGCTCGGCTTGTTAGTAGGGTTCCCTTGTTAGTAACCACCTAGCCAGTGCATGCAACAGGTTCATGAATGAGTACAACTAAGCAAGGGAGTGGCTCTTTTTTTACACAAGACACAAATATGTAGCCACCTAGCTAGAAGAGAGAAACCAGCGACAAAGACCGTCGCTGCATCCGTGGCGGCTGGCGTGCAAGAAAGCTGCTCGGTCAGTGCATCGTGGCGGACGCATCAGCGCATGCAGGCTCGGTCGGCGCATCATGGGATCGTGGCATCGGCGCATGCAGGCTCGATCGACGCATGCAGGCAGCGTTTGTTGGGTGCATGCATAGCAGGCTTCTATCCATGCGGCGCGCGCAGACGTTTAATGCAAGGGACGGCCCAACGAAACCACAACCCAATGGTCGAACAGCGACACCACCCAACGCGGCACAGTCCAGCGTGGCCCCACTAGTCAAAGCCTCGTGGGCCTTACCCCTTGGCTCAACCATATCACCATATATATCAATCTTTACCTTCGGACCATTCTGGAGCTCCTCTTCATGTCCGTGATCTCATCCGGGACTCCGAACAACATTCGGTCACTGAGGGAGTCCTGGATTAGGGGGTCCTCGGACAGCCAGACTATATCCTTTGGCCGGACTGTTGGACTATGAAGATACAAGATTGAAGACTTCGTCCCGTGTCCGGATGGGACTCTCCTTGGCGTGGAAGGCAAGCTTGGCAATTCGGATATGTAGATCTCCTCCCTTGGAACCGACTCTGTGTAACCCTAGCCCCCTCCGGTGTCTATATAAACCGGAGGGTTTAGTCCGTAGGACAACAACAATCATAATCATAGGCTAGCTTCTAGGGTTTAGCCTCTACGATCTCGTGGTAGATCAACTCTTGTAATACTCATATCATCAAGATCAATCAAGCAGGAAGTAGGGTATTACCTCCATCAAGAGGGCCTGAACTTGGGTAAACATTGTGTCCCCCGCCTCCTGTTACCATCCGCCTTAGACGCACAGTTCGGGACCCCCTACCCGAGATCCGCCAGTTTTGACACCGACATTGGTGCTTTCATTGAGACTTCCACTTTGCCATCATCATAAGGCTTGATGGCTCGTCTCATTGTCAAGGACAACATCACCACTGGGGGAGCCCTGGCTGTAGGCCAAACTCTCCGACTAGGCGGCTTCGTCATGACCGCCCGCTCGGCCGCTGTGCATCCGAAGAACTAACCGCGCTGCGCTCCACAGTGGACAGGGACGACGTGATACTCGACAAAAGACCCAAGTCCACCTCTTTTAAACCAGCAGACGAAATAGTCAAATTCCAAGTCCACCCAACGGACCCTACAAAAACAGCATCCATCGGGGCACAGTTAAACCCCACAGTAGACGCCGCACTACGGGAGTTCTTGCGCGAGAATTGGGACATCTTTGCCTGGCATCCTTCAGACATGCCAGGAATCCCACGAAGGCTGGCCGAGCATAGCCTTAACATTCTAAAGGGGTTCAAGCCAGTCAAGCAAACTCTTCGGTGTTTCTCTGAGCCTAAGCGACAAGCCATGGGAGAGGATCTAGCCAAGTTACTTGAGGCCGGATTCATTCGAGAAATAAAACATCCGGACTGGCTAGCAAACCTGGTGATGGTACCAAAGAAGGACAAATCCTGGTGCCTATGTGTCGATTTCGAGGACCTTAAGAAGGCTTGCCCCAAGGATCCCTTCCCCCTCCCTCGCATCGACCAAATTATCGATGCTACCGCAGGACACGACTCATTGTGTTTCCTCGACGCATACTCTGGATACCATCAAATTAAGATGGCGGAGTCCGATCAAGCCGCAACGACATTTATCACTCCATACGGCCCCTTCTGTTTAAACACCTTGCCTTTCGGGCTCAAAAACGCCGGTGCAACCTATCAATGCATGATTCAGACATGCCTGGAAACACAAATTGGCAAAATAGTGGAGGCATACATAGACGACGTGGTCATCAAAACCAGACACGTCGAATCCTTAATAGACGACTTGAGGCTCACGTTCGACAATCTCCGAACATACGACATCAAGCTCAATCCGGAAAAATGCGTTTTCGGCGTGCCTGCCCGAAAGCTCCTGGGCTTCATCGTCTCCAGTAGAGGAATTGAACCAAATCCGGCTAAAATCCGAGCTCTGTCACAGTTGGCCATCCCAACAGACCTCAAGCAAATCCAAAAATTAATTGGATGCATGGCTACCTTAAGCCGCTTTATCTCCCGATTAGGAGAAAAGGCACTACCCCTTTATCCCCTTCTTCGACGCACCGAACACTTCGAGTGGACGGATGCGGCCATAGCCGGATTGGAAGAAATAAAAGCCATCCTGGCCACCACCCAATGTTGGCCGCGCCCAATGTCGGCGAACCAATGCTGTTATATATAGCGGCAACACACCAAGTTGTAAGAGCAGTGCTCGTCGTCGAACGAGAGATGGACGGACATAAGTTCCCGCTTCAAAAGCCGGTATACTATGTGTCCACTGTACCCACATTATCAAAAGATAGCATACGCGGTCTTCATGGCATCCCGGAAACTGCGACACTACTTTCAAGAGTGTTCAATTACGGTGGCCTCTGAAGTACCACTCAACGACATAATAAACAACCGCGATGCCACGGGCTGGATTGCTCAATGGGCTGTTGAGCTCCTCCCGTTCGACATAATATACAAGCCATGGCGAGCCATTAAGTCACAAGTACTGGCTGATTTCGTCGCCGAATGGACAGAAGCCGAACTCCCTAAAGAGTACGGCGCGTACTCCAATTGGATCATGCACTTTGACGGCTCTAAAATGCTGGCTGGTCTGGGGGCTGGCGTCGTCCTGACATCCCCCACCGGAGATACAGTCCAATACATACTCCAAATACTATACACAGGCTCCAACAACGCGGCAGAATATGAGGCCCTGTTACATGGTCTCCGGATGGCAGTCTCCATGGGAATTCAACGCCAAGAGGTGCGTGGGGATTCGAACCTTGCAATATCTCAAATAAATGGAGACTTCGACGCCAAGGATCCGAAAATGGCGGCTTACCGCAACGCCGTCCTCAAGATGTCAGCTCGGTTCGAGGGGCTTGAATTCCACCATGTGGTCCGGGAAAACAATCAAGCGGCGGATATCCTCGCCCGCATTGGTGCTAAGCGCGACCCTGTCCCACCTAATATCTTCTTGGAAAGGCTGTTCAAGCCATCCGTGGTATGGGAAGGAGAGACCAGCAATAATAGTCCGGACCCGGGCACAACACCAGATCCCGAACACTCTGACGTAATCGGCGGCTCTGCCCCCGAAATAACACCTTCGGCCCACGTGATTATTGCTGTCATCGCCCCGTGGACAGAACCCTTCTTGGCTTACCTAACTAGGCAAGAACTCCTCCAGGACCCAAACGAGGCACGTTGCATTGTGCGGCGGTCTAAAGCCTACAAGGTCCATGAGGGAGAGCTTTATTAGAAAAGCGCTACCGGAGTACTTCAAAGGTGCATCTCCGAGGAGGAAGGACGGCAACTATTGGCAGAAATTCATGCTGGACTTGGCGGCCATCACGCCGCAGCACGGGCCCTTGTAAGCAAGGCCTTTCGAACAGGTTTTTACTGGCCGACGGCCCGAGCAGACGCACAAGACCTCGTTCAACGTTGCGTCGGTTGTCAGCTTTTTGCAAACCAAAGCCATATGCCACCTACCACCCTTCAAACAATCCCCATTACTTGGCCCTTTGCGGTCTGGGGGCTTGATATGGCCGGACCCTTAAAGGGGGAAGCCATAAGAAAAAATACCTATTGGTCATGGTGGATAAATTCACCAAATGGATAGAAGCCAAACCAGTTAAAACGGCCGAATCCGGACCAGTGATAGACTTCATATCCGGGGTTGTAGACCGTTACGACGTCCCCCACAGCATCATCACCGATAACGGCTCGAACTTTACAGCCAACGAGGTAAAAACTTGGTGCAGCAACATGGGCATTAAGCTCGATTATGCCTCCATCTATCACCCTCAAACTAACGGTCAAGTCGAATGGGAAAATGGTCTTATCATGAGCGGCATTAAACCTAGATTAGTATGATCCTTAAAGGAATCAGATACGCACTGGATAGAGGAGCTCGACTCCATACTATGGGGGCTGCGGACCACGCCGTATCGCACTACCAAATACACACCATTTTTCATGGTGTACGGCGCAGAGGCGGTACTGCCCTGCGACATCATTCATGACTCACCTCGAGTGCACATGTACAAAGAGAAAGAAGCCAAGCTTGATCGGCAGGACAGTTTGGACGCCTTGGAGGAGGAGCGTGACGTGGCAAAAGCCCGCTCCGCATTCTATCAGCAACATGCTCGAGGGTATCAAAGCAGAGAACTACGGGCCAAAACTTATAATGTTGGCAAACTAGTTCTACGCCTACCAGAGAAGAAAAAGAACAAACTCGAGCCCAAATGGGAAGGTCCCTTTGTTATCGACCAAGTTCTGACCGGTGGAGTGTACCGTCTGCGGGATGCATCGGACAATCGACTCGAACCAAACCCATGGAATGCGGCCAGACTCCGACGATTTTACGCCTAAGCCGGACTCTGTGTTTGTCCCCTTACCTCCGTCCATTTTTTATATATCTGTTACTTGTCTTTTCTTTCTTTCTTTATTCCCTTTTTTCTTCACGGCCTTAAAAGGTTAAATTGTGTTTTGACTGAACAATCTTGACGCGCTAGGCGTGCTCATTATACCTGGGGGCTTCTTATACAGAAGCTTAATATAACTACTTTTTGGGCTCTATGCCCCACACATGTGTTACTTTCCCACATGTACCTTTTTTCGCGATTATATGCATCGATATGACTTAAGTTTTGGCCAAGCTGGGTTGCCTGCCTCTTGTGTTTATGCCCTACGTTCCCGTTAATTTGGCTAGGGCATAAGGGGAGCACCTCTGCGATTGTTACTGCCGGATCAGCCGGATGTGTACCTCAGACTGGGTGAAGCCGAAAGCTAGCGTTCTTAAGGGAATATTCGGTCGGTGAACAAAAGATGACTTTTACTTATTGTAATACATGCCCCCAGATGTTTATATCCTGCTTCTCTTTCCGCAGTCCGGACATGCACATTAATGCATGCGTACCCAGGGAAAGGAACCCTTAACGGAACTATTCTCCCTGGAAGATGTTTCTTACTATCCATGTAATGTAACATAGCTAGTTGGGTACTTGCCTGTTCAAGCACTTATGACCCCTACGCCTAGTTTCCACGCGTACCCCGGTTTTTACATAACTGAGCGGGTATTCTGATACACTCCGGACTGTCGGGTCCGGAGGTCGAAGCGAAAAGGTCCGCCATGACAAATGATTTACAATCCGGCTAGGGACAATATATGTCAATTGACGTACACAGTCACTTAGACTGGCTAAATTCTTCTTCGATAGCATCCAACAAGCTGTCTAGCCTACAATCCTGTTGGGAATAGTTTGCGGCTAATTTAACTTGGTCATACACCAAACTGACAGGGATCTCTTTCCCATCAGACCCCACAGGTCCGACTTCGGCCATATGGTTCGGGTCAGCCTTGGTATATCGAGTCTTCACCATAGCCCAAGCTTCCCTCGCACCTTGTCGGCAGGCAGATATCTTCCATAATCTGAAGCGCCGCCGCGCTCCCTTGAGCATCTATACGAGCTCCCCCATGCCTCCTGGCAGGGAGGTGGATGGCCACAAGGCCTAGGCAATGCCCTGCATCACCTGCCAAACTTGTTCGTGCATTTGTGAGAGTTCGGGCAGAAGATCACCTGCAGACCCGGCCATATCTTCTGCGGGACGACCCGTCAGCACACCTACAGATATAACTCTGTTAGCCAGTTTCTTCGCCGAACTCTATAAAAGTTCGTTTAAAACACTTACTAAAAATGCCGCGTCGAAGCCTCTTATTCTCCTTTACAGAGTCAGCAAGCTGGGCCCGAACATCTTTTAGTTCAACACTCAGCCGGATGTTGGCATCTTGGAGATCGTTTTTCTCCTGCCTAACCTTCTTAAGCACGCGCTCGCCAGCCTTTAACTGTTGTTGAGCGTGTTGCTCATCCCTCGCACGACCTCCAGATTCATTTCAGGATCATCTGCAGAATCTATTGTTAGATTTGCAGGCATGCCGCACACTAACCGGTACATGTCATTCTTTTTGATAGAGACAAGTGTTACCGGAGGGGGCCTTCTCAGACTCCTTCATTGCGTCAACTGCGGCCCGTAGCTGGGCTTTGCACTCCTCCAGCTCTTGAGACAACTGGGTATTCTTCTCCGTAAGAACCTATGCAAACAATGATCCTTAAATCAGTTGTGCCAACTGTTTCAAGTCTCAGGGGCTACTGGTATACATAATTATTAGATTTTCTTACCCGTATATCCTTTACATACTGGTCCGTGGCTCCGGCAAGACCACTTTGAGCAGCTCGGATGTATGCGTCTCCTGAGTTGAAGGCATCGAATGCCTCTTGGGAGAAACAAGCGTCACGGAGTACGGCCCGACGGTGCCTGTGATTCATGGCGCTCTCCACTTCGGAATTTGTAGCGGACAACCTATCTGCATCCTTTGTAGGAGGAACATCCGGTGTTGGCCCCATGTTAGCGTCTGCCTCTAAGTCCGGCTCTGGAGCCCGACTGGTGGAGGCGTGGCCGGTAACCTCTCCGGATATAGTCCAGCGAGCGTTTTTCCTAGTAGGAAACATGGGCGTTATTATATTTTAAAAGACGACAACCATGGAGCGGGGTTCTTTTTCATACCTCTGCGACGGCGTCGCAGTCCTGACCGCCTTCCTCTTAAGCCTACCCGGCTTCGGTGCACCTTGTTGGTGAGTCACTGCGGGTTCGGCATGGCGTCCCGAGGGCCTTCCCTGTAAGACACCACATGTGTGCGGTAGGTGAAGTGCAGAAAAAGGGGTCGTTCTCGGAAGTTGGGACTCCGGTTTTACTTACATGCGATGCAGGGAGTAGTCCAGGATAATCTGCTATGATGGCCACCATGGCACCGTCGCAGCTTAATTGATAGAACGTCCTGTTGATGAGCTCCACAAATGTGTCCGGATCTTCTTCGAGTCCGGGGTCGAGGGCCCGGTCAGGGTCCTCTGGCTGTGGAGATGGGCTGTGGACCTCCCTCACAGCTTTTCGCAGTTCCTGCTATGAAATAGCAAGGTAAATATTTATGATGAAGAATGCGGGAAGGTCTGGAGTAAAAAGTAGCATCTCACCCAGTTCGGGGGGTTGTACATGGAGAATCCATCTCGTGGCTTAATGCAGATGAACTCCTCTTCCTCTCCTTTATATAAATCGGACAGTATTTTCGCTAGTGCAGCGACTGAGTCCGGACCTTTATGACCGCAGCGGGTGGCATCATCTTCTCCATTGAAATGCCACATGGGTTGTCCCCGATATTGAAGTGGCTGCACCCCCCGCATTATACATATTGACATAACCTCGGTTATTGTCAATCCTAATTTGGCCAACATTTGTATCCGGCCCATCAGGTACAGGACCTCCCTGTTATCTTCCTCCTGGGGGCTCCGAGGGCGCCACCTGCAGCGTTTCTTCAGAGGGGCGTTATCAAACTCAGGAAGGCCCCACCGAATAGGGTCTGGAAGGGGGACGTCCTCCATATAAAACCACTCTGAAGGCCTGTCTTCGGATGTCTTTTCCGGAGTACCGGACAGATATCCGGTCTCGGCGATGCACCATACTTCGGCTCCGCCTACTTGATATATTGATCCCTCCTGTGTACGGGGCACGAGGCAGAATAGCCTCTTCCATAGCTCGAAATGAGCTTTGTAGCCCAAAAAGAACTCGCAAAGGGCGACATAGCCTGCGATGTGTAGTATGGAGGCACGAGTAAAATTGTGTAGCTGGAGGCCGTAGAACTCCAGGAGCCCGCGGAGGAAGGGATTGATTGGAAATCCAAGTCCCCTTAATAAATACGGGACAAGGCACACCCGCTCCCCCATAGATGGGTTGGGAAAGCTCTCCGCTTGCTCCCCGCCATTGTAAGTGGCTAGTCCATCTCGGACGGGGACCATATACGCAGGAGGGAGAAACCCCTGGGTATGTAACTCTACTAACTGTCTGTGGGAGACAGAACACTTCTTCCAGTTCCCTGGCTTGGGGCTACGGGAGCGAGAGGAGGAGCTGCGATGACCGGCCATGATAGGATGGATTTTTTGGGCGCGCTCCGATGGATACTCGCTATGGAGGATGGTGTGATCTGGATCTGAGGATCCCCGGCTCTTTAAATGGACGATTTACTCACATGGCTGGGGTGGCAAATGTAAAAATGCCCTAGCTTCTCGCATTCGCTCGACACGTGGAAGATAGCCATTATTAGGTGCGGAAGCCAAGGAGTGCTACATTTATGGGAAGCCGGACACTACTCAACAGGTGCTCAGAATTTGGAGAAGAACTCGCCCTCCAATGCCGAAGAAAATCTGCGCGCCGGACTCATCGTCATTGAAGCCTGGTTCATGGGCTACTGAGGGAGTCCTGGATTAGGGGGTCCTCGGACAGCCGGACTGTAACGCCCGGATAATCATGCTACAGTAATCTCACGTTAATGGTGTCACGTCACTTCTGTCACTGTAATTAGTCTCGGGTTAAATCAAAACCGTTTCAAATTTAAACCCTAGATAAGTCAAACGACAAAAGTTTTCAAATATTAAAATAAAAGTGTTCGGACTATGTCAATTATTGCATCGGTAATTATGGTGAAGTAAACACATTTTTATAAAATGACTAAATACGTTTAAATGAATTAAAACAGAAAAGAAAATAAATAAAAGAAAGAAAAAAGACAAAAACAAAAACAAAAGGAGGAGAAGCCCCCTGCTGGACCGCGGCCCAGCTGGCCATTGGGCCAACCAGGCCGGCCCAGGTCGGCCCCCACTCCTCTCCCTTATCCACTCCTCCCCCCACTCCCCACCGACAGCCCCCCACTCCCCCCGAAATATCCCCCCTCTCCCCCGATCTGGATCGGGAGGAGGCCCTCGCCGTTCCGC